>NC_056743.1:1658243235-1658540735 GCF_019279795.1 Protopterus annectens
TATACATACATACACACACACACACACACACACATATATATATATATATATATATATATATATATACACATACATATATATATATATATATATATATATATATATATATATATATATATATATATATATATATATATATATATAGGGTACATTCAGACATCAGGACCACAATCTCTAACTCTCCTTCCTGCACAGCTGCACTGTTCTGCCTTGCTACAACAAAGACAGGTGCCACATATGGACACAGCCTAACATTAGGGAGGTATATATATATATATATATATATATATATATATATATATATATATATATATATGTATAGGTTCATAGGTTCATACTAGGCTATCTGCCCCAGGGCATTTATAAGCCTAGCCAGAGTGTGTTTGGCTTTCGCCACCCATTTTAAATTAATTTTGCTATGCCTTTTTTTTGAGGTTAGTATACTGTGCCTCTGTCTAACAGTGACACAGGAGTGATAGCCGGGGTAAACCTACGATCTCCCATCCACTCATCAAGATTCCTCTTGAAGAGAGTCAATGTGGGACTCTGCCTAACCTGGACTGGAATTTTATTCCAGAGTGAAGGGAGCCTCTGGGTTATGAATCTGTCCCTCCAACATGTCCTATTTATTTCAGTGCTGAGGTTCAAGTCTCTCGAGCGCGTAGTTCGATGGGAATTGGATTTTCTGAGGTGCAGCATGTCCATTAATTCCAGGTTGGACATGGCTTTATACATCAGGCACAGATCGCCTCTGAGCAGGCGGTATGCCACTGAGTAGAGCTGGAGTTTCTTTAACCGGGCAGCATATGGCATCTGTTTGAGCCCTTTGTTCCTCATGGTGAGGTACTTTTGGTGTCTTTCCAGTTGCTGCAGGTGTCTGGTAAGGTACATCCCAAAAGGGGCATTGTACTCAATTATGGGCCTGATGAGGGATGAGTAAAGAGGCATGACCTCCCCTGATCTAGATGTGAATCCCTTCATGATTAGGTGGGCTATATAAAATGTTTTTCTAACCACTTTGGCCACGTGGTTGTCAAATGAGAGATTGCTATCAACTTGGGTCCCCAGGTCCCTAATGACTTCTTCTGTTCTTAATGGATTACCACCTATGTGGTAATTTGTGGGCACTTTGTTTTGCCAAAGGGATGACTATACACTTTTTGGCGTTTAGCTTGAGGCCATGGCTCTGGCAGCAGTTGTCTGTTTCTATGAGGTCCTTTTGGAGGATGCTTGTGTCGGCTGGAGAGTTGATTATGGCGCCCAGTTTGCAGTCATCTGCGAACTTGGTCAGCCACAGTCCTTCCGTGTTGGCCTGTACCGCCGAGAAATATATACCGAACAAAAGAGGTCCCAGGACTGAGCCTTGTGGGACGCCACTTGTAACTGGTTTGGAGTCTGACATGGCTCCAGCAATTCTAGCCATGTGGGTTCTGTCCTTGAGCCAGTTTGCAACCCATCTAGTGACATAGGGGTTTATATTTAAGCTGGTGAGCTTATCTATAATGCCCGAGTGGGGTATTGTATCGAAGGCTTTTGCGAGGTCCACCTTCTTCTCTTCAATGGCCATGGTGACTGTTTCAAAGAAATCGACCCGGTTTAAGAGGCAGGATCTACCCTTAACAAAGCCAAACTGGGTAGGATCCAGTGTCTGTAGGTCCCCAATATCTTTATTTATGAGGTCCATGATGATCCTTTCCATAGCTTTGCAGACCAAGCTAGTCAGGCTTATGGGGCGATAGTTTCCAGGATCCGTTGAGGCACCACCTTTGTGGAGAGGGACCACTGTTGCTGTACGCCACTCTTTGGGTACATATCCTGTAGTAAGGCTAAGATTGAACAGTAGTTTTATTTTTGTGTTTAGCTCTTCTTGGAGTTCATGTAGGATGCAGCCTGGGACACCATCTGGTCCCATTTATGCTGTGTTTTTTGCTTTGGAGAGGGCGGCTCTTACCTGAGCATCTGAGATGTCAGGGGGGCAGCACTCTGTTGGAACAGATATTTTCCCTTTTGGTGGGGAGAGGGGGGAGAAGTTTGCACTGAACCTGTCAGCTAGGATGTTGGCAATGTCTGTGGGCTCGGTGTATTTTTTGTCATTTTGGACTAATTCTGAGCATATCTGGGAATTCCCACCCAGGTTCCTAACATAACTAAAGAAAGCCTTGTGATTATCCTTAGTGTCCTGTGCAATTTTTCTCTCGAAGCTGGCCTTAGACGATTTTATGAGTAGCCGTAGTTTTTTGCTAATACTGATCAGAGATGCCTTCCCTTTTTGGGATTTTGCTCTATCATGTAGTAGCTTCCTCCTTCTATTGTATAGTTTGTTTATGGCTGGGGTCCACCAGATGGGCCATCTGCCTTTGGAGGATTGGGTCTTGGTTTTATTTGGGATTGCATGATCCATGCATTCCTGAAGGTGTTCATAGAATGCGTTTATAAAGGATTCTGCAGTCTGGGCCGTATTTTCCACAGGCCCGGGGGCTTTGAAGGATTTCGCCTCGGTTTTGAGGCGCAGAAATTTGCTTTAGAGAAGTTTTTCACTGTGGTTTTCTGGGCAGGGAGTGGGGTCGGGATGTGAATATCCAGTGAGATTAGTTTATGGTCTGATCTTACCAGTGAGGGATACACTTCTGGTCTGGAGCATAGTGTCCCCATGTTGGTGATGATCGGGTCCAGTATGTTTTCCCCTCTTGTGGGAGTGGTAACAAGTTGTTCCATAGCATTTGAGTTTATAAATTCTAGGAACCTTTGGGCTAGGGTGTTGGAGCTAGAGTAATGCTCCCAGTCTATGTTTGGGTAGTTGAAGTCGCCCAATATAATGGTGTTTGGAGAGACCTTCATATTTTCCAGTATTCTCAGGAAGGCCAAGTGGGATTCCTGTGTTTGGGAGGGTGGTCTGTAGCAGGCTATAAACTGGAAGGCAGTTTTAACCACAGTTAGTTGCACATGGATAGTCTCTGATGCTTTGTGCTGTGCCACCAACCTGGAGGTGTGGGTATCTTTGACGAATATTGATACTCCCCCTCCTTTTGTGGTTCGGTCCAAGTTTTGGGGCCGAAAAGCATGGTATGAGGTATAACCTGGTAGTGCTGGGGTGCTCTCGGGAGCCTTGAACCAGGTTTATGTTACTGCACAGATATCAATGTTCTCCATGTTAAGGAGAGTTTTGAGTGCGTGCATCTTGAGGTTTAGACTTCTGGTGTTGAGTAGCATTACTCTTAGTTTCTTATCCCTTGTGATACCTATGGAGGTGGGTTTGTCTTTTGAGCCTTGCCTAAAAAAGGCACTATGGGGGTAGCAAGAGCCTTTGCCAATATCAGAAAGCCCAGGGTTGACAGGTGCAAGCCGTCCCTAGTGAAGCATCGTGGCTTGTCGAGCACGTCATCCCAGGCTGACAAGCATTGGATCCCCTTTGAATGACACCAACACTTAATCCAATTGTTGAAATTGATCATCTTGTCTTCATATTGTGGCATCATTCTTGGTGAGGGTAAGATGCTACTCAAGGTCAGGGTCATACTGGCCTGGGCTGCATGCTCAGAGAGCTCTTCTATGTCTCTTTTCATGTAGTCCAGGGAGGTACGTCTCAGGTCATTCACACCAGCATGGACAATGACTGAGTCATATTTGTACTTGCCTTGGAGTGACCTGAGTGCTTGTGTTATGTGGCGGATCCTAGCGCCCGACAGGCAGCTCACTGTGACCTTCTCCTTGTTCAGCCTGATGAGCGGGACGTCAGTGTGCCTGACGATAGAGACACCTATTACAAGTGTATCAGGTGTGTTGTTTAGCCTTAAGGGCTGTGACTGTTCGGCACACTGGCTTTGTGAGCTATGTGTTGCACGTGTTTTGTTTTGGGGTAGAGGTTGCTTGGGTGTCTGCTCTGGAGGTGTCTGCTGCTTAGGCAGATTTTTATTTAGAGCCTTCGAGTATGTTTTTGTGTGTGTATGTGTTTGGTTTGTTGTCGTGGTAGGTCTATGTGAGACTGGAATTGTAGTGAGTGTGGTTTCCTTCTCCTCCTGACTTGTTACGCCATTACTGAGTTGAGAGAGCTTAGCCTTCAGTTTGGCTATATGGTTGCATCTCTCACATGTGTTGGAATTTGTTGGGAGGAGGAGAGGGTTGTCTGTGTACATGAGGCAGTTGTAACATTGCCTCAAGATTCCCAGATTCACCAGCTGGACCGGAGAAGAGATTGACAACTGACCTTTGGACATGCTAGAATAGTATTGGGAATTCCTTTATAATTGAAAAAAAGGGCCAATGGGGAACAAGGTACTCAAGGGGAGTTTGTGAGGGTGTAGTGCTTTTAATTTTTTAGAGCTGACTTATAAATTTGCTTTAGTGAGCAAGTGCCAGGTAACTTAAATGCAATGTGTTACAGGTAACTTAAATGCAAAAACGACAAACAGTAACTTTCTTTCAAGTGAAACAAGGAAATAAGTACAGTAAGCAATGCAGATATCACTAGGGATCCACAGAAGTGCTAAAAGGCCGCATTTTAGGTGGAATTAGCATTTCAGGGAAATAAACAACAAGCATACAAATAAAGCTAGATTCAGCAGGCCTGGATCTAGTCTATGCTACAGCAAACAAGGTGTACCAATTTCAGTAAGAAACAGTTAGAATATGCAGGCACTATAAGCCTCTAAGCAGAAATTCCCTGCTCAGAAGGGCAGAGTCCAACCTCTCCTCCCACAAGAGTGCAGACCGCAATCCTTCTTAACGTAAAATAACTGGCCTGAAGCCCAAGTGCTTAAACTAGAACTAATACACTTTTAGAATAACAGACACTGAGCTCTCAATCAGCAGTTCCCAACATAGAAGGATGTAAGCTACCTGTCCTGCCACCACAGTGCAGGCCACAAACCTTCCTAATGTAAAACAACTGGTCTGAAGCCCAAGTGCTTAATCCAAAAGACTTAGAAATGATAGCTACACTTTAATCAAATTACTACCAGCAGTAATAAATACAACTGAATACTTTAAAGAATGCCAGGATTAGTGCTCAAGTTATACAAACAAAGCTAGATTCAGCAGGCATGGAACTAGTCTATACTACAGCATATATATATATATATATATATATATATATATATATATATATATATATATATATTTATAGAGAGAGAGAGAGACAGAGACAGATTGCAGGTAAGCCTATTACACACCTATGGCATTTCAGCATGCTACATTACATGTTACCTTGAGTGTCCTGCAAGTGGTGGACTCTGGAACCCACGTCTGCATCATTATGGCTTTACGTCTACAACCAGCTTTTGTCACAGTAATACACATGCTTTCCATTACACAACACACACTATGATGGCTTACATCTCATCAGTCAGTGCTGATCTGCACAGTTGATGGGTATAGCCCACTACCCACAGGGACAGACTCTATTGTCCATAGCAGTTGTTCAGCTGAACATCATTACAACAACACCTGATGGCACATATAAATCATTCCACGTCATCTATCCCATTATTATGGACCAAGTACTACAGTCAATTACATCCATATATATATATATATATATACTTCACAAACCTATTGTGGGAATGAGGTCTGTTCTGGATAGTTTCCTTGTAAGCTTTTTTTTTCTCCTTTGGCTTAGCCTTTAGCCTGCTTTCTTTCTTAGTTTGTTTGATTGTTTGTTTCTCTCTCTCTCTCTCTCACCATTAAATGGATTGAGCTGCTTTGAATAAATTGCAACATGGCTTTTGTAGGTGATGCACATGATTAGGTGATGGCCTCTGCGCCAGTCAGTGTCCTCCACTTGCTACCTGCATGCAGCATGTTGTGTAGTACTTCCAATTACCACTCATGGCAACCCAGCACTATAAATCCCTACATCATGTGGGCGTGGTCCCTTAACCTTTCCTGTATGGTGGACATCCTTCCTGTGTGGGGGCAGCAGTGTTACAGACAGCAGGTAGCAATACCTCTTACGAGAAAACTTGCAGACTCAGGCCAGCTACATATTTGTATAAGGTTCCAGAACTACAGACAGAGTGTGAGTAGTTTTATTGTATGCCTTGTATAGCACCTGTGTTACAAAGTTTGTATGTACATACTAGTTTAACATGGAATGCAGTCTGTCGCCATAGCTCTCAACTCTGGGCCTATCCACTTGATGGCCAGAGGTGTGCCTGTTATGTTTTGTCTGTCCACCACACAGGTATTGTGTCAGATATACCACTGGTAGTATGTGTGTTGAGTGCTATCAGTACATGGCTACATCCAATTGTGTTTCTGACTTCATATTCCTAACTAACGGTATGTTGCAGACTATCTTGTAACACCAGCAACCTACTTAGTGTATGACAACACTATTTCACATATGTGCCCATGTTCTGGCCTCTGGCCTCCACTTACATACCAGCCTTTGTCCACATGACATGCAGTCAGGGGTTGTTATGTAGTGGCCTGTAATTATGTTGTACTGCCATTCCTGCCATTATTCCAGTGCTGTTGTGGCCCCCACACATATTGTGGGGTTGGGTCCATATATATGCGGGCTTCAACTGCACAGTACATGTGTGCCCTTCTGTAATCCAGAGGTCAGTGTATGTAACAGTGTTATATACCCCTGTAAGTCAGTCTATGGGGGAGTATACACCACAAATAACCTAGGCTGTTACAACATGTGAGGGGTATCAGAAGTAAGCTGCCTGTATATGGATGTACATTACCATACATTTCACATTGGGAAAATGCTGGCCTACTGCTTCCTGCCATACAGACTGTTCTATTTGTCAGTGTGATTGTGATGGTTTCAGTTATGCCTTGTTATGTAACAGATACATCCCATTGTGTCAAACTGAAGTCTTTCCCCCTAGGGATTGTATACAGAGTGTAGTCAGAGGGTGCTGGATTATACATCTGCATTACTTACTGTTGATCGATTGTTATCTGTGGCACAGTCTGTCTTTACTGTTGTACTACTTGAAGGCCTTGGCCTGGACAGCAACATATGTTATGCTTTCGGATTACTGTATTAAATGATCTGTTTGAGAGTTGCATTAATCTGTGTGTATGTATTTCAAAGTCTAAACAGCTGTATGACATGGCATATACAACTGTAATATTACACAAATAAAACTTGCTCATGTATGCAAACCTGTGTGTGGTGTTATATCCTTTGACCTCTCTGTGGGTATATGTTTCAGGCAACAATTGTTTTTTGTATGGGTGACTCATACACTGTCCATTTGATAAGCTGGCAACTGTAGGAATACTGGGTGATCAGTATGGAGTGCACCCTCTAAATATGTATTTTCCTATACATATCTGTGTGTGTGTATGCATAGTTACATCTCTCTCTCTCTCTCTCTATATATATATATATATATATATATATATATATATATATATATATATATATATATATATATATATATATATATATATATATATATATATATATATAGATATACATATATATATGTGTGTGTATCTGCATATGTGTGCATATGTATATGCATCTTAGGAATGTTTATTGCTTCCACATTGTACATTTCCTATGGTAACCAGACTGTACTGCATGTTATGTTATTGATACCACCTTGACATCATACAGGTGGGATGGATTACTGTTAACGTCTTGTGCCCATGTTGTGTCAGGTCCTGGTTATGAGACTTGCAACAGTTGGTATTGTACTGCAGGGCAGATCTGTTTGGATTTCGGGGAGGGGGTGATATCAATATGTACAAGACGTATTTAGCTTGGCCCCCCTCACCCCCATTAATGGTTCCTGTGGTCATATATGTATTTATTATGTTCTCTTTTATATCTATAGATATGTATGTGTATATACATATATATATATATATATATATATATATATATATATATATATATATATATATATATATATGTAGACATATATATCTATAGAACTGTGCATATGTGTATATAATATATAAATATATATGTAGATATTTATATATATATATATATATATATATATATATCTATATATATATATATATATATATATATATATATATATATATAGAGAGAGAGAGAGAGATAAATATATATACACACACATACATCTACATATATAAATACAGTATCTGTTCTGTTGAATGACTGTGCTGGATGATATGTTTGTGAAAGCATCAGAGTTATGTATGTATGACATGGCTTAGTGGTAAGTCACTTTGGCTATGGTGTGCTGGATCCTTTATTCGAGCCTTGCCGAGGCTGTTTATTTTGTTGCTGGGCAGAACAAGGGCCATTGGATACAGAGTGATTAAGGCACTTTTAAGAAGTTGTAAGTGGGTTTGAGCGGGTTTGTGCCGAGGTAAGCAATGCTAACTTCTGGTTACAGTTTCTTATACTGATTCATAGGTTCATAGGTAGGTACTAGGCTATCTGCCAAAAGGTATTTATAAGCCTAGCCAGAATGTGTTGGCTTTCGCCACCTCCTTAGATGAGGTCCCTGTGCCTCTGTCCAACAGAGCCACTGAAGTGATCCTCAGCATAAACTTTCTGTTTCCCATCCACTCATCAAGGTTTCTTTTGAAGAGTGTTAGCGAGCAGCTCTGCCTAATGTAAATTGGAATCTTGTTCCAAAGCATGGGAAGTCTCTGGGACAGGAATCTATCCCTCCAGCACGTCCTATTTATTGTTGTGGTGATGTTTAGGCCCTAGAGCGTGTGGCACAAGGGGATAACGTTTTCTTTAGGTGGAGCATGTCCATCTGTTCTGGGGTGGGCATGGCCTTGTATGTCAGGCAGAGATCACCTCTGAGTAAGCGGTATGCAACCGAGTACAGCTGGAGTTTCTTCAGTTGAGCTGCATAGGACATCTGATTGAGGCCAGCGATCCTCTTGGTGAGGAACTTCTGTGGTCTTTCCAGCTGTTGCAGGTGTCTTGTAAGCTACATCTGAAATGGGCATTGTACTCTATCATGGGTCTGATGAGTGATGAGTAGAGGGGCACAATGACCGCTTTTGATCTGGATGCAAACTCTTTTGTGATTAGGTGGGCCACGTAGAAGGATTTTCTAACCACTTTGGCAATGTGATTATCAAAGGTGAGATTACTATCTATTTGGGTCCCCAGATCCCTTATTATGTCTTCCATATTTAGTGGACTACCACCTATGTGGTAGTTTGTGGGTACTTTGTTTTTTCCAAAGGAGATGACTATGGATTTTTTGACATTTAACTTGTGGCCATGATTTTGACACCAGGTATCCGTCTCAGTGAGACCCTTTTGGAGGATGTCTGTGTCAGTCCGGATAGTCAATTATAGCCCCTAGTTTGCAGTCATCTGGGAACTTGGTCAGCCATAGTCCTCCTGTGCTTGCCTGTACCTCTGAGAAGTATATGCCAAAGAGGAGGGGTCATGGGACTGAGCCCTGGGGAATGCCACTTGTAACCAGTTTAGATTCGGACCTAGATCCCGCAACTCTCACCATGTGGGTTCTGTCTGTGAGCCAGTTAGCAACCCATCTTGTGATGTAGGGGTTTATGTTCAGGCTGGTGAGCTTGTCTATAATACTGGAATGGGGAATGGAGTCAATGGCCTTTCTGAGGTCTAGATAGGCTGTGTGTACCACCTTTCCCTCATCTATAGCCTTGGTAACTGTCTCAAAGAAATCCATCAGGTTTAGGAGGCATGATCTGCCCTTAACAAAGCTGAACTGGGTAGGGTCCAGTGTTTTGGGGTACCTAATGTCTCTGTTAATGAGTTCCATGATGATGTGCTCCATAACCTTGCAGACCAAGCTAGTCAGGCTTATAGGGTGATAGTTCCCGGGGTCTGTTGTGGCTCCACCTCTGTAAAGCAGAATAACTATTTTTGTGTGCCACTCTATGGGTATGTAGCCTGTGGAGAGGCCGAGTTTGAACAGTGTGTTTATGTGAGGGGGTTAATTCATCTTTGAGCCCATTTAGGATGCAGCCTGGGACACCGTCTGTTCCCATTGATGCTGTGTTTTTGGCTTTGGAGAGGGCTGCTTTAACCTGAGTGTCTGTGATTTCAGGGAATCTACATTCTTCTGGTATGGTTATGGGCCCGTTTGGGAAAGAGAGGGGGTAAAGTTTGCACTGAACCTGTCTGCCAGGATGTTGGCGATATCGGTCGGTTCAGTGTATTTTGTGCCATTTTGTACTAACTCAGAGCAGATATGAGCATTGCCACATATATTCTTGACATAGCTAACAAATGTCTTGTGGTTATCTTTTGAGTACTTGGCAATTTTTCTTTCAAAGCTCACCTTGGATGATTTTATGAGGGATCGTAGTTTCTTGCTGATACTGAACAAGGATGTCTTCCCTTCTTGGGATTTTACTCTTTTCTGTACTAGTTTCCTCCTTCTATTGTATAGCTTGTTTATGGCAGGAGTCCACCAGACTGGTTTCCTTTTGTTGGAGGAGTGAGTCTTGGTTTTGCTTGGGATGGCAAGATCCATGCATTCTTGTAGGTGCCCATAGAATGCATTATTAAAGGATTTTGCAGCTTGGGCAGCATTATCTTTCAGCTTGGGGGCTTTGAAACTTTCCACCTAGGTCTTAATAATGTGAAGTTTACTTTTGAAAAGTTTTTCACAGTGATTTCCTTATCTGGTGGTAGAGGCGGAATGTGGATATCTAAAGTGATTTGTTTATGGTCAGATCTAACCAGTGAGGGGTTGACCTCCAGTGTGGAACACTGGTCACCCATGTTGGTGATGATCAAGTCCAATATGTTGTCACCTCTGGTGGGAGTGTTGACCAGTTGAACCAGGGCATTTCAATTTATAAATTCTAGGAAATGTTGGGCAAGGGAGTTAGTACTCGAGTAGTTCTCCCAGTTAATGTTTGGGTAAATTAAATCACCCAATATTAGGGTGTTTGGTAGGACCTTTATGTTTCCCAGTGTTTCCAGAAATGTGGAATGGGGGTCCTGGAACATGGTGGGTGATCTGTAACAAGCTAAAATTTGAATTGCAGTTTTGCCCATTGTTAGTTGCACGTGGATGATCTCTGAAGCATTGTGCTGTGTCACTAACCTGGAGATGTGGGTATCCTTGATGAATATGGATATGCCCCTGCCTTTTTTATTTCGGTTTGGGTTGTGTGGCCAAAATGTATTGTATGAGTAGTAGCCTTAAACCAGGTTTCTGTTACTGCACATATAACAATTTTCTCCATACTGAGGAGTGCCTTGAGTGCATGCATTTTGAGATTTAGACTTCTGGCATTGAGTAGCATTACCCTCAGTTTTTTGTTACTTTTGCTATTTACGGTGGGCAGTTTATCTTTTGAGCCTTGCCTAAAAAAGGTACTATGGGGTTTGCAAGAGCCTTGGCCAGTATTCGAAAGCCTAAGGGTGACAGGTGCAAGCCATCTCTAGCGAAGCAGCGTGACTTGTCAAGCATGTCATCCCAGGCAGACAGACACTAGATCCCCTTTGAATGACACCTGAAACTTAGCCAATTGTCAAAATCGAGATTTTTTTCTTTATACTGTGGTATCATGCTTGGTGAGGGCAGGATGCTACTCAGGGTCAGGGTCATACTGGCCTGGGCTGCATGATCAGAGAACTCTTATATGTCTCTTTTCATGTAGTCCAGGGAGGTACGGCTCAGGTCATTCACATCAACATGGACAATGACAGAGTCATATTTGTACTTGTTCTGGAGTGACGTGAGTGCTTGTGTTATGCCCCAGATCCTGGCACCTGACAGGCAGCTCACAGTAACCTTCTCCTTATTCTGCATAATAACCAGCTGGACTAGAAGTCTAAACCTCAAAATGCACTCTCTCGAGGCACTCCTAAAAATGGAGAAATCAATATCTTTGCAGTAACTGAGACCTGGTTCAAGTGGGATGTCATTGTGCCTGACTATAGAGTCACCTACTACTAGTATGTTGGGTAGGTTATTTTCCCTTAAGGGCTGTGATTGCATGGCACACTGGTTTTGTGAAGTATGTGTTTCATGGTTTGTGTTGGGGGGTGGAGGTTGCTTGGATGTTTGCTTTGGAGGTCTCTGTTGGTTTTGCAGATTTTTATTTAGAGCCACCAAGTATGTTTTCATGTATTTATGTGTGTTTTTTGCCGGTGCTGGTTAAATCGGTCTATGTGAGACT
The DNA here is from genome assembly GCF_019279795.1 of Protopterus annectens. Classification (NCBI taxonomy): domain Eukaryota; kingdom Metazoa; phylum Chordata; order Ceratodontiformes; family Protopteridae; genus Protopterus; species Protopterus annectens. The sequence continues at coordinate 1,658,255,323 of NC_056743.1, forward strand.
GATGGCATGATGCAAGTATTTCCCTTCTCCTCTTGACTGTTTGATCCAGTCTTGGGTTGAGAGACCTTAGCTTCCAGTTTGGCTATATAATTGCATCTCTCGCATATATTAGTGTTTGGTGGTAGGAGGAGAGGGTTGTCTGTGTACATGAGGCAGTTGCAACATTGCCTCAAAATGCACAGATTCACCAGTTGGACTAGAAGTCTAAACCTCAAAATGCACTCTCTCGAGGCACTCCTAAAAATGGAGAAATCAATATCTTTGCAGTAACTGAGACCTGGTTCAAGGCTCCAGAAAGCACCCCTGCAATACCAGGCTACAATTCTTACCACCCTTTTCTGCCACAAAACCAAGACTGAAAGACTAAAGGTGGAGGAATGTCCATATTTACCTAGGATATTCACACCTCCAGGTTAGTTACCCAACACAATGCATCTGAAATTCTCCAGGTGCAACTAACACTAGGTAAGACTGCAATCCAAACTGTAGCTTGCTACAGATCTCCCACCATGCTCCAAGATTCTCACTACACCTTTCTAAACTTACTGGAAAATATTAAGATACAACCAAACACCCTACTACTGGGTGATTTCAACTACCCTTCCATTACTTGGGAAAACTACTTGGGTACCAACTCCTTTTCCCAACGGTTCTTGGAATTCATAAATTCCAGTGCCCTGGATCAACTAATCCATTGTCCCACCTAGGGCTCCAATATCCTAGACCTGGTCATTACCAACATGGGAGACAGATGCTCCACACCAGTGGTCACCCCCTCATTGGTCAGGTCTGAGCATAAGCAAATCATCTTTGACATCCACATCCCCCCCAACCCCCAGTAAGGAAACCTCCTTAAAAAATTTCTCCAAAGCCAACTTCATGCTACTGAAGTCAGAAGTGACAAACTTCACAACACCCATGCAAACGGGATCTGGAAGTTCGACTGCAGAATCCTACACTAAGGCACTGTACGAGCACATCCACTCGTGCATGAATCGTGCCATCCCAAATAGAACCAAGATGCTCTTCTTCAAAAAAAGGAAGCCAATCTGGTGGTTCCCTGCTATAAACAAACTATACAACAGAAGGAAGAAACTGTTGCAGAAAAGAGGAAAATCCCAGGATGCAAAAACCTCCATCACCAGCCTCATTAAGAAGCTGAGATTCCTAATAAAATCCTCAAAAGCTAGTTAAGAAAATAAAATTGTCAAAGATTCCAAAGACAACCACAAGGAATTCTATAGTTATGTCAAGAATCTAAATGGCAATGCTTAGATCTGCTCTGAGCTACAACAGAATGACATTAAATATACTGATCCCAAGGATATTGCCTATATCCTGGCAGATCGATTTAGTGCCAATTTCACCCCCCTCTCATCCCCTAAAGGGACCATCTCAATACCAAAAGATTGCTGAATTCCAATAATCATGGCCACACAGGTAGAAACTGCACTCTCCAAAGCTAAGAATACAGCATCCATGGGACCAGATGACATCCCAGGCTGTGTACTACATGAACTACAAAATGAACTGTCACCTCACCTAAGTGTCATGTTTAAACATAGCCTCAGCTCAGGCTTCATGCCCACTGAGTGGCGCACAGCAACAGTTATCCCGCTCCACAAGGGAGGATCCACCTTGGATCCCAAGAACTACTGTCCCATCAGTCTGACAAGCCTGATCTGCAAGAGCATGGAACGCATTATCATGGAACTTATAAACAAAGACATTGGCAACCTTCAAACACTGGACGCCACCCAGTTTGGGTTTGTGAAGAGCCAATCTTGTCTCCTGAATCTGATTGACTTCTTCGAATCAGTCTCCAGAGCTGTGGACAAAGGTAAGGCGGTCCACACAGCCTCTCTGGACCTCGCCAAGGCCTTCAACACCACCCCCCACTCTGGAATCATAGATAAACTTACTAAGCTGGGCATAAATCCCTACATCACTCAATGGGTTGCCAACTGGCTTACTGACAGAACCCAGACTGTAAAAGTAGCCGACTCCAAATCCAGCTCAAGACAAGTGACAAGTGGAGTACCTCATGGTTCAGTCCTGGGACCACTCTTGTTTGGCATCTCCTTCTCTGAAGTACAGGCCAACACTAAGGGACTCTGGCTAACAAAGTTCGCAGATGACTGCAAACTGGGAGCCATTGCTGAATTCCCAAATGATGTGGATATTCTACAAAAGGGCCTTACAGAAACAGATGCCTGGTGCCAGAGCCATGGGCTCAAGCTTAATGCCAAGAAATGTATAGTTATCCCTTTTGGAAAAAAACATGTACCCATGAATTACCACATAGGTGGCAGGACACTAAACTTTGAAAATGTGATGAGAGACGTAGGGACACAGGTGGACAGTGGTCTCACTTTTGATAACCACATCGCCACAACAGTCAGAAAATCCTTCTATGTGGCACACCTCATCAATAAGGGCTTTTCATCCAGAAAAAAGGAGGTCATTGTCCCACTGTACTCATCCCTCATTAGACCCATTATACAGTATAATGCCCCATTTGGTATGTACCTCACAAGACATCTGCAACAGCTGGAAAGGCCACAGAAATACCTCATTAAAAGAATCACAGGCCTAAAGCAGATGCCATATGCTGACAGTCTAAAAAAACTCCAGCTATACTCTGTCGCATATTGTCTACTCAGAAGTGATCTCTGCTTAACATGCAAGGCAATGTCAAACCCTGAGCTGTTAGACATGCTCCACTTAAAGAAATCCCAATCCCTCAGAACCACATGCTCCAGGGATCTAAACCTTGTCATCACAATGAGCAAAACATGCTGGAGGGATAGGTTCCTGACCCAGAGACTCCCCATACTCTGGAACAGACTGCCCATACATGTCAAGCAGAGCACCTCCTTGGCCCTCTTCAAAAGGAACCTTGATGATTGGATCGGAGATAGGAAATTCACCCCGGGGATCATGTCAGTCACCCTGCTAGACAGGGGTCCAGAGAAGTAAATATTTTGGGAAGAAATATCCAGTGAATTGTTATGGCTAGGCTTGCATAGGCCCTAGGGCCAATAGCCTAGTACCAACCTATGAACCTATGAGAACTCCTGAAACTGCCCTTTGAACATGCCTGGATAGGTACAGTGAACTGTTTTACTGGATGGCTGGTAAGGTCGAATGGAGAGCCTTGTCCTTCTGTACAGTACAGGAGGGTCTAGTGCTAGGGTGTATAAGTGCTTGCTATGAGTTTTGATCAAGTGCCGGGCTGAGAAATGAATGGCTTGAGTGTTTCTGTTGAAAGTTTGTCTAGTTCCAATGGAAAAAGTGGAGAGGAGACTTTGTGGAGTCAGGAATAGTTTTACCCTAGCTAACCGGAGCTGCCCAGCGTGCAAAACCAGGCAAATGCAGTGTTTATAGCAGGGAGTTAGTTGTTTCATAAATGAAAGAGATAGAAATTAGCCCAAAATGGCCAATAAACTACTAATTTCTGAGTTGAAACCACTCCTCCAGGGACAGATAAGCTGCTCAAAGCTCCCCTGTCTCACATGTGAACAGAGAAACTTCCTTCTATCCAAGTAAGGTATGGGCAAACACAGAGATTTGTACCACAGCCCTGAATTCAGCACTAAACTGAAAACTGGACTATACTAGCTTAGAAAGGTAGGAAACAAGTATATATATTTTTTCAGAAAATAAAGCAGATACAATAAAAAAACTCTTTAAATGCACAGAAAAGGATACTTATTATTATATATCGCAGATCAGAGTTGTAGCCAATGCCCCTAGTAATAAAGTAGGAAGAAACACAAATACAGTAAAAGCAGATGAATAAAGTGCAATTTATATACATATATATATATATATATATATATATATATATATATATATATATATATATATATATATATAAAACAATAGAAAATGAACAAACTGATTTAAACAAGTTACCCAATTAACCAGAAAAAAGCTAAAAACTGCACCCTGTTCGAGCAGTCTTCAGTCAGACAAGTTCTAACTGCAAACTCCTGCTATTAGGGTGCAGGGGAAACTTCGCCAAAAAAGGATGGCCTGGATCAGTGCTCAAGTTATACAAACAAAGCTAGATTCAGCAGGCCTGAATCTGGTCTATGATACAGCAACAAGGCACACCAATTTCAGAAAGAAACAGTTCAAATAAGCAGGCACAATAAGCTTGTGACCAGAAATTCCCAGCTCAGAAGGGCAGAATTCAGCCTCTCCTCCCACAAGAGTGCAGACCACAAACCCTCAATGTAGAATAACTGGCCTGAAGCCCAAGTGCTTAAGCCAGAACTAATACACTTTTAGAATAGCAGACACTGGACTTTCAATCAGCAATTCCCAGCTTAGAAGGATGTAAGCTACCTGTCCTGCCACAACAGTGCAGACCACAAACCTTCTTAATGTAAAACAAACTGTATGAAGCCAAAGTGCTTAAACCAAAAGGCTTAGCTTCTCATTTGCTTAACCTGTGTAGGCATTGCTTACCCCACGCAAACAAGTTTAAACCCGCTTACTGCTGCTTAAAAGTGCTTACTCCCCCTTACCCCCATGCTAATTTATTTAAAAGAAATGAAAAAGAGTTGATAGGAAAGTGATGAGAAAAGTGGCACAAAAAGGGAAAGACAGTAGGGAAAATAGCTAGGGATATGCAGGATGGGTGTAGGGAAGGGCCATACCTGACCATTTCTTCTACAGCAACAGCTGTGTATATACACTGAATTTGGAGATAGATTTGGACACTCAAACACCTAAGAAAGGGGTGAAGATAACAATAAAATGTTGTGAAGCCAATTAGACCAGATTACATGGGTCCAGTGGACACGTGTGTGAAATGGACAGCTATGTAAGGGGCGAGATGTTTTTTGGGGAACAGATTGCCCTTTTTTTTTCAGGTGAGAGTGGGATGTTGGGGAGGGATAGTAGGTATATTTGTGGAGGCAGGTTGGATAGGTTAACAGAGAAGACAGACAAGATGCATACAGGGGCAGTATATGACACATGTGGGGGGTTAACACCTTGATGGGGAGGGGTGTTTGGAAATCGGAAGCCCATTAGCCCCCTAGTGGAAATAGTGGCACTCAGGTCCCCACCCATGGCGAGTCAGAACTGTACCTTCACAGCCCCAAAGGTGGCTGTGCTGGGGGCTAAGTAGAAGGGCCAGGCCAACCCTCTAGTTGTGACAAATGCCTTCAAGCTGGTGTAGCAGATATCCAAACTCCCTGCGGAGCTCGCTACGCACCATGCCTCATACCTGGGGATGAGTGACAGTGTCCTGTCAGAGCCCACTTCCAGGGGGGTGAGCCCCATCCCCTGAGGTGGTTCCACCCAAAGGTGGTGCAGGTCTAACAAACAAGGAGGTCCTGGGGTGGGCCCCAGAGGTGCTGGTGCTGGTGCCACTGCCAGCTGAGGTGGGACAGGTGGGTCCGCTAGGACCGGCCTTCCCAAACATGCTATGGTGTTTCAATTTTACAAAATATGTGTGTTAGTAATAGTCAAAACATTCCAGGATTAGGTATAACAGCATGCATAGATATTCCCATTAACCCAAAACACCAGATTTGGAACAGTTGCAAAACAAACAGAACACATGCATATATGGAACCACAGTGGCCATTACAACAGCATGCAGGTACATTGATAGCAGCATGCCACTAATGTGGGATTATTTCAACATGGCACATGCATAGAAACAAATTTAAATATTTATCAAACAATAGGAAGTATGTCCCAACAGTAGATTTAATGCAGCACATACCGATTGAGTTGTGTATTTAGTTTATTGTTGCAGATATGGTGTGGGGATATAGAAAAAAATAATGAGCCACCAAACTATGTGCTGTAAATATATAACAAAGTATATTTAATAAATCTTACATAATAACAAAAGAACAAAATGACAGACCGGTTTTGGCTAGAATAATTTCATAGCCTTCATCAGTGTTAAAAACAAGTTCAATCACTTGTTCCTTTTATACAATACATCCACTATAATACAAGTTGTGATTGGATACCTCATAAATATTCATTTAATCCTGATGGAAAAAGACCACCTAGTTTAATGATCCATTTTTTCTCCTTGGTATCAAGACTAGAATGCCATCCTGCTTTATTGGATTTATTCCCCACAATTTTGTCAATGATCATTAATCTGAAAGATGCTGCTGGGTGATTTAATGAATGTTTATAAAGTGCACTGCTAATTTTCTTATGTCTCATATCACTAAGATGCTCAGATATCCACAATCTAAGTGGTCTTGAGGTCTGGCCCACATAAAAAACAGAGCAGCTACATGAGGCCAAATAAATAACCCAGTCACTACTGCAATTTGCAAAGAATCCAATATCAAAAACATCACCAGAGTTCCTGCTTTAAATTGTTTGGACTTCATAATTCTATTGCAGTGGCTGCAGTGTCCACAAGGCATACAACCAATCAATTTGTCCCCCAGCAGTGTGGTTTGTGTTGTTCCAGTCAAAACTGAACCTGATCCCCGTTGTAGTGATGTAAGTAGGAACCCAAATTTTTTCCTTTGTGGAACGAAAATCAACATTTATCCTGGAGAAATTGTGATAGATTATTGTCAGCTAACAAAATGTTCCAATGCCTCTGTACACTGTTGATCAATAAATCAGTGTTTCTTCCATATGTCATTGTTAGTCGTGTAACAGGGCTTGGTCCTTGTTGCCTCTCCTTGTATTTTAGTAAATTCTCCCTGTTGAGTGTTGCAGCCCAGTTGCTAGCCCCTAAAACATATCCCATTTTGTATCCCCTTTCCCGAAATCTATTAGTAAGATCCTTTCAAAAAGCCTTAAAGGTGGAGTCATGTGAACATTCTGATGAACTGAGATTTAGAGATGTTTCTGGTAATGTGAGGTGGATGAAAGCTGGATGCGTGTAGGAGGGACTTATATTGTGGGTATTTTCAAAACACCTCAGTATGTAGTGTGTTATCATCATTCCTGGTCACCAAGACATCAAAATATGTTATGTGTTCTGAATGGCAATTCACTGTAAACTGAAGACCCCATTTAATTTCATTCAGATATCCCACAAATTCCATTAAGTACTCCACATCTGACCTCCACACCATCCAGCAATCATCCAAATACCTTCTCCATATGTCTGTTTCCTGCAGGTAGATGTTATGTGTTCCATCATATATAATATGTTCCTCCATGTGTGCCATAAAGAGGTCTGCATAAATGGGGGCAAAGGATGTCCCCATAGCTGTTCCCTGCACTTGCCAGTAACATTAATCCTGGTAGAAAAATATATGTTTGGTTAGCACATGTTCTGTTAGACATATTAAAAAGGTGTTAAAGCAGGGTTCATACAGTTTAGATTGGTATAGCCAATGTTCTATCGCATCCAGGCCAGCCCAGTGTGGGATGTTAGTGTAAAGTGCACATACATCGTGTACATAGCAGCCAATCATGTTCTAGTTGCATGTCGGAGATAATGTCCAAAAACTCTGTTGTATCTTGGATTGTAGATCTGACCCATTTCAACAAAGGTTGTATGTATTTGGTTAGGAATTGGGAAAGGGGCTCTGTAATTGAACCATTACCCACAACAATTGGTCTCCCAGGTGGATTTTAAAGATCTTTGTGAATCTTGGGTAGAAAGTATATGTATTGGCTATTAGGGTTCGATACCATAAGATGGTATTTAATTTTATCCATAATAATGCCCTCCTGTACAGCTAACCCCAAGAAATCATCAATCTGTTTCTTGAACATGGACCCTATTTGTTGTGACACAGTTTTTTTCTTTGCTGTGGGTTTGTGGCTTGCTGTATGCTCGGGTCATGTTTGCCTGAAGCACTGTCACTGGATTGGAAATATCATCATTTTGTGTGGTTTTCACCCATGTTTTGCCCTTTTTTCTGAGCATGAAATGACCTGCACTTTTTTGGATTACCTTGAGGAGGTTCTATGGGTGATTTATCCACATTATTCAACTACTATATGTTAGAGGTATGAGGGCCTACATCGAGGCTGTGGGCCTTGTCTAGCATTGACTTTCATGCACTCGTTTTCCTTGCTATACTATTCTTTTGGGTCTCCTGTCTGCTGGAGGTATAGCAGGGTGCGCTGTAGACACTACAAGGTATCTTCATTGGGTAACACTGATTATACTGTCTGGGAGTGGATTGCTGTTTTCAGGACTGGATGCCTTTAACGGATTTATTATATGAACGTGTTTACTACAGAGGGCGTTCTACTCAACTGGCCAATGGAGTTTCCTTGGGACTTATTCTTTTTTATCAGCTGGGATCTATAATTTAATGAGTCTATCAGGCAAATACAATTGCTAATATTTACTGCAGAGTTCATGTTCTGCCTTTTGGTTTTCATGTCCGGATGCCTTAAAAGGACTCAATATTGTGAAGGAGTTCATCACAGAGGGCATTCTTGCTTATTCAAGCGATGAATTTTACCCATGATATATCCTTATACAACAACTGGTTGATATTATTTTGATATCATTGTTTTGGGTTGATTGGGACACTATACTTCAATTATGTCTTTAAAAACTTTTTGGGCTGCTTATGTTGGCATTTGCCAGGCATGATAATGTTGTTTATATGTAGACTGGTTTTTGATTGTATTTATTTACAACCTCATAACCAGTAATTGTATATGGTTTACTATTCATGTTTGGTTTATATTTTTGTTTGCATGTTTTGGAGGCTCTTGTTTGGCAGCCCATCTACTTCCTTTTGAGGGCATCCATTTACATGAAAACATATGACTCTGCGGGATACTAAGGAACAACTTTATTATTTTCTAGTTGGGCTTGACTCATTGTTTGGTTTCTAAACTCTAACCTTATATGCATGGGGGTGGCATCTATGTTCTTAATGGTGTAAAAAATATATATTATCAAGTATACCATAACTACCCCTCTCAGCTATTATTAGGTTAAATAACTTTTCCAGTTATTTTCCATCTGGCCATGACTGCATGGGGCATTTTACTTTGGGCTTAGAATTGTTTCCCTCTCTTGCCATTTATTTCAGGTTAACCAGTTTACTATTCATATGTATTAGGGTCTATGCATACAAAGATATCATTGTTTGTGAATACTGAGGATGAAGTTTTGGCATATTCTTATGGTATACTATCAGGTGTATTAGTGTTGGTTTCTGGTACCCATTTTTTGGTTCTTCTGTTTATGGGTTCCATTTATATAGGTTCTATTCATTTTGGATATAAAGTAACTGCCATAAGGTGGGGCTTGTTGTGATCATTTGGTATATATAATAATTTGACTGAATACCTATAAATCAGATAATCTTCTTAACGATTGGGTTTGGTGGATGTGGCATTGCCCGATTTACAAGTACCATATCTGGTTAGGTCAACTTTTTATTTTTATGGTTTTATAAGCCTTTACTATTGATATTATTTGCAGAGAGTACACTAAACAGGCAAAGTTTAATAACGGTTTGACATATGAGCAAGTGCCATTATTGTCCGACATATTTTTACATTCCTATATATAAACATAGTTTGAGTGTCATTTAATATACCAATCATTTGGATTTTGACTGATGTGGCATTGCTTGATTAATAAACACATTCCGTTTGGCCAGTGGGCATTTTTGGGCCTAATATAATCACTGCTTGGACATAGTCATGGCATGTGTAAGAGTTTTGCCACTTCTAAGTGAGTTGTATATATGGGCAAGGGCCATTATTGTCCACCTTTCTCTGAATCCATTTATACCTGCATTTTTGGTGGATAATTATAACTCTCAGCCTGTGGACGTAGCATTGCCAATTATTTGGACTATTGTTGGGTTGAGATTAAGGAATATATATGACTCTTTTGGCAAGGGCTATTATAGTCTGCACCGTATATGGGGCCTAATTGGGGTTGATTTAAATATCACAATATCTAGATTGGGAAGGTTCAAAGTAATATACTACATCAATATTCTTCTTAACTGTACTTTTTGCTAAACTTTGGATTCAGGTGATTTGCAACAAGTCCTTCCTTTGAAGCTCTAATTTAATAAGTTTTCCATTTCACAGTATACCATATTAATATGGATCTAACCACAATTTTATTGGGGCTCTCTGCTGATAGGGAGGATTTGGGAATATTTGGATTAGGAAACAGCAATAATGTTCACAATGGTACCATAACCACGAGCCCTGAAAACAGCTGTGAGGTCCTTTTCCAGAAATTAAACAAGAGTATGAGATCTTTGAGATCTAATGTGTGGCACTGTAAGCTCTTTAAAGCTTATTTGGCCAAGGGTATATCCCCTAGAGGCCTCAGAGTTAGGACACAGCCTTTGGTCAATGACATTGATGCTGAACTGGCCAAACAATTGACTAGTGTTCAACAGCAAGCATCCATGCGGTTCGTGGATGCACTGGCCATTTATCATGAAAGAATAATAGATAAAGAGATCATAGATATCACAAAGTTATGTGAGGAGACCAAAACCTATGAGGGTCAGCCCTTTTACACTGCATGTTTGAACAAACTGAGTACATACCTTTTAAGTTTGGAACAGCAGCTATAGGACAGAAAGCTCTGCAAATTCCAATGTGATCAGACAGACTATGAGAGGGGCAATCCATTTATTTACAGTAGACATGTCAGGTTTGAGGGGAACACTAGTAACACAACTAAACATAAGCATCCCAGACTCATACTCAAAAAATGAGGGACCAATACAGATACATCTGGAGCAGACTCATCTTCACGTACAGACCAGGACATGTAACAAGCCTCCGACTCACCCACCCCCAAAAAGATCAACACTCCAGCCTCTTTAGGCCCTACAAAAGAGCAGGGTGCAATCACGCAAAAAATAAACAGCATGGAGGGGCTTTTGGAACTACTAGCCAGGAAATGAATGTATGTAATAATACTAATGTGCTAAACATTTCCAATGTTGTTCTGTCAGAAACAAAAACAAATTTATTGAATGAAGGTCTCAATTTTATCCCTTGTTTCTTTGTTTCCGATGACATTTTAGCACAAAATGTTATGGCTTTTTGTAGATTACTGAATCTTAGATTGCATTTTCATGATACTACTGCCTATTCTGACTCTGATATAGCTTTTACATACCACAAATTTAAATTTGTACCACCGATGCATCATAATGTTCAACTTTTCCAGTCTAGTGTTCTCAAAGATTTACATTTCAGCTATAGGGGTACTACCGGCAAGGCAAACAATTTCTCAAACATCGATATGATGCCTTACGGGAACTAGTCACTAACAAGGAATTGGTGATCCTTTCTACTGATAAGTGTGAGGCTGTTGTACTTATGAATTGGCAAAAATATAATGCTGAATCATCCAAACAACTCACAGATGGTAGACACTACACTAAAATGCCTTTGGACCCCACATTTATGTTCAAGAAACAGATTGATGATTTCTTGGGGTTAGCTGTACAGGAGGGCATTATTATGAATACAATGAAATACCATCTTACGGTGTCAGACCTTAATAGCCAATACATATATTTTCTACCCAATTTTCACAAAAATCTTTATAATCCACCGGGGAGACCAATTGTTATGGGTAATGGTTCAATTACAGAGCCCCTTTCCCAATTCCTAACCAAATACCTACGACCTTTGTTGATATAGGTCAGATCTAGAATCCAAGATACAACGGAGTTTTTGGACATTATCTCCGACATGCAACTAGAACAGGATTGGCTGCTATGTACACTTGATGTATGTGCACTTTACACTAACATCCCACACTGGTCTGGCCTGGATGCGATAGAATATTGGCTATACCAATCTAATCTGTATGAACCCAGCTTTAACACCTTTTTAATAAGTCTGGAGATTAGCACACTGATATGCCAGGGGGACAGGGTAACAGCCGGAAGATTTGGGCCGATTAACTGGACATTCTGGACAATTCTGTACACTTGTGGAGTATGATTTTGCACACAGCTTACTACCACTCCCAGGATTCCAACCATGGCTGTGTCTGCTTAAAATGAAACAGTGTCCATCACAGTTGAGCGTGCTATATAGATATTATTGTGTATCTCTTGTCTGATTTCTGTCTATAATTCTCCTATGGTTTTGCAATCTGACCTTGTAATTACAACACTCTTATGCAGGATTTCCTAGGCAGTTCTATTATGTAGCACAGTGTGAGTGACAGTGATGAATAATACTTTATTATTCAGAGCAACTGCAACACTAACAATGCCATTACAATACCAGAGCAAACAGTACCAGTACAGGATGACAATCTTATTTCTAGGCACAGTTTTCGTATTCGACAGACCTGTGGAGGCAATGTTTGTTAGCACTACCTGAATGTTACCACACATATTACCAAATTCCACATTACTATTATGCACATACGTCTCACACTGTTACTGCACACACTCTGGTCACAGCTTGACAACATGAGGGTGGAGATGGGACATACTTGGCTTATTACTCTCATAACATTTTGGATGGTTGCTAAGGTGACAGGTTTGTTCCTCTAGATGTTTGACAATCAGTTGTATTTCTTATTTGCTGCCTAAACATCTGGGATCATCCCAATGATTTGCCAGGGGGACAGGGAGCAGATATGGGCCAATTTACTGGACATTCTGAACATATCTGGATAGTTGCGGGGTATGATTCTGCATACAGCCTACTACCACTCCCAGGAGTTGAACCATGGCTGTGTGTGCTAAAAATACAACAGTTCATGTCTCAGTTGAGTGTGCTATTTAGATTAAGTTGTCTGTCTTTTCATTGTTTTCTGTCTAAGTCTCCCTCAGTTGTACTATATAACCTCTTGGGATTACAACAGTCATATACAGACATTCCTACACATTTTATTTATGTAGAACAATGTGGGTAACAGTGTTTACTACAACAGTACTATTAAGAGATTGCAACTCTACATTACCATATGATACCAGTTAAACACATGCAGTCCAGCGTTTAGATCTTTATTATCAGGCTATTATGCTTTTATTTACATACAACCTATATGAGACTCTTCCTGCCATATTCTCTGGTGTATGCAGTACATGCCTTAAACAATACAGGTTTTATACAGGCAAGCAACTTGCTACTACTTTTAGATTTATTTCCTATGACAGTACATGCAAGAGTATTACTAACCTACCTCGCATCACAACTGCTGCAATCTACAGGCATGGGCTTCCTGGTTTGCAGCCCACTCATCTGCCACTGTGAAAGACATAAGAGGAATATTTAGCCATACCTATCCATAATATACATGAGCTGGCAATTATTAAACAGGTAGTGGACTGATACTTGCACACAGCTGGGACATCCCCTGTCCTCCTAGCCTCTTGGATCCATTGATCCAAGAGATCCCCCTTTCTCTGCTTCAGGTCAGCATAGTGATGCCTGACCTGCTCACCAGTTCGGGGTATGCCAGTGGCACTGGTAAGGTCATGGGCGAGACAGTTTTAGGCTTCCACATTGTACTGGGAACCCTGGTACTAGCTCTGCAGCAGTCTCTGGTCATGGTCTTTCACAAGAAGCCCTGCCATGACTCTGGACTCCTGGATGCCCCAGCACTGCACCCGGAAGCGCACATCCTCTCCAATATCAGTCATAGTGCCTACAGGAGAAAGCTACAACCAGTTATAAGATATATTCCCACCTGTGGGGATTAAATAGGGATGCTTTCCCACACTTTGCCATGACTGGATGGTTTTGAAAATGTTAAGCTATGAGCAAACCTGCTTACCTAAGGCTGGCAAAGCTGAAAGGGGTATACCAATGGGAAAACTGATTTATCTGGCCTACACATTGCTTACACCTAGTAAGCAGGACTGTGCAAAGCTTAGCATTGCTTAAATTTTATTTGCATACTATTTGCTGTTTGGCATTGATTTATTATTTATTACATGTTATATATGCGTTTGGTATCCATGATTCATGTGTATGTACACTGTATGGGGTCCTTGTGTTTATTAGGGGATTTTAACACTTTATAACAATGACACCTCACATTTGGAATTAATGCAGTACTCCAGTTTACATAGTTATGTTATGCAGTAGGTTATACAACATAAAACTGTATATACATTCCTTTCACATGTTAAGTTTAATATTCCTATAGTGAGGATCTGTTTGGTGTAACCTCAGTCATATGTATTGTTGTGATGGCTTAGTGGTTAACTACTGTGAATATACTGTACAGGGTCCTGGGTTCAAGACCAGCAAGGGCTGTTTATTTTGTTTCTGGACAGAACAGTGGCTGTTGCATACAGAGTGATTAAGGCACTTTTAAGCAAATGTAAGCAGGTTTGCACAGGTTTGCGTGAAGGTAAGCAAAGCTAACCTCTGGTTAAATATGCTTACAGAGAGTTAGCTTCAGTATTGCTTAACCTGTGTGCACATTGCTTACCCCCATGCAAACGGGCTTAAACCCGCTTACTACTGCTTAAGTATGCTTACTCTTGCTTAATAGTGCTAACTCCCACTTACCACCACATTAATTTAGACAGTAATGTCAAATTGTTCTTTGGAAGGTGGTGGATTTGGAAACTATGGATTTATCATTCATTACACATTTTACCTTCCATTTGTATCCCTGATGCCTGTGTACATATACTGTATGGGGAACTTGTGATTATCTGTGGATTTTACAACACTATGACAATGACACCTCACATCTGCATTTAATGCAGTACTCCAGTTCACAAATATGTTATTTAGTAAGTTATGCAACCAAATATATTGGTCATAAAATGATTTGACATGGAAAATTAAATATACTGGAGTGGGACTCAAACCGGGAATGACTGCTCGTAAGGCGAATGCTCTGACCACAACACTATTGCACTACTGCTTCATTTGCATATATCTTGCTTTTTATCCTCTTGTGCCATTTAAGCTGCATTAAACGTAGTTAAGCAATGGGCAAACCCACACACCTATGGTTAAATTTATTCTGAAAAAAGCTTCTTTATATTTCATGTTTTAACTATTGCTCTTATAAATTGTGGAGATGTTGCTGGGGGTATGTGAGCACCTATGAGAGATCTAGCTCATTTTTATTCCTAAACTGCTATTCTTGATTGCAGGGGCATGTATATTCTGAGATCTCTGCTCTCAGATATGCCCCCTGCACTCATACACACTCCGTGTCCGTTTAGGAGCTCAGCTAGCGCACCTTTATTGATATGCATGGCGCGCTGCTGTTCTGCTTCTAAAAGCCAGCTTCTGTGCAGGACTAAGCTAGTTCTGCACAGAAGGATAGTGAATCTGGGGGGTGTCTGTGCAACAGCAGTAATTCACCGTGTGAGGTGTTTTATCCTTTCTGCATAAAATAAATATATACATGGATATGTGACATTTGATCTACGACACATTTCACATACAAAAAAGTGTCACAATTGACCTAAAACACATTTAATTGAAAACATATTGACTGACTTGCATTTGATACAAAAGTATGTAAGGCTATAGAAAATGACTGTTGATGTGATTTTCGAACATAGAAATTACTGTGCAAATTATTGTTGATCAGTATGTGTACCCTCCTAATGCCTACCGTTATGTTGTATCTCGTCTCTGGAAGTTTTTTATTTGTGCTACATCAGTTATTTACTGTGAGAGGAGTTTTTTGTTTTCCCTACACTTGTGTGTCTGTGTAGATAGTATTTTTAAGTAAGTGGGGTACAGGGGGTGAAGCCATCCATACAGGATAGTGCAGGGGGCTTGCCTTTCTGCAAAAAAATATGTTTTTGAAAAGTATTTGCTGTAATATGATTCAGCTATGTGCATTTTTGATTAAGTGTGTACTAGATGATTTTTTTTAGATGTTTTGTAAGTAAATGAAAATTATCTTAGATAAAAAGTAATAGACGTGTGTGTGTATGTGTGGATATATATATATATATATATATATATATATATATATATGGGTCTACTTTACATGATTGAACTTTCAAATGTTCAACTTTCATATGGCTGAGACCATATGAACGAACATTTAAAAGTTCAACCATCTTAACAAACAAACAAACAAAAAAATAAACTAAACATTTCTAGCATGGGGCAAGCCCCCCTGCACCCCCAACTTGGGGAGCTGTGCCCCCTGCGCCCCCTCACTATTTAAATATACCAACTCTGAGATTGCACTACATTGCGGAAAAGGGAAATCTTCCCATTCCATGCTCTGTGGAGATCTCCATTCAGACTGTTCTAACTTTTAAAAGTTTGATCATATGGTCTCGGCCATATGAAAGTCAAGCTTCTAAAAGTTTGGTGATCTGAAGGGGACCCATATATACACACCCGTATATATGACAATTCAGTTTGTCAAAGATTGTACCCCATCCCACCTTAGTAGTGCATGCTAACCCTAATCCTGCTGAACCATAATTGTACACCTTAGCTTAGGAATCTGTTTCTGCAATGCTGCTACTATTCAGGAAAATTTGGTCTGAATAATGTTAGTAAATGTATGGTTTATATTTAGCAAAAGGAATTTGTTTTTCTTTTATATATTCAGTCAATATATATATATATATATATATATATATATATAGAGAGAGAGAGAGAGAGTATATATGAGTTCCTTCAAACTGGTTGAATCCACACAGAGTCAATGTCAAGGAGCGTCAGTGCACTGCTGAGTGATTTATGAAAGGTCGGATGTATCATGTGCTTATATTGTTGTGTAGTATGTTGTTGGGCTTTGAAAGGCTGATTTAGCCATTTCATGTATTTATAATGTTTTAGCAGAGAAGTATTTTGATGTGAAGTATTTTGTTGTACTTCAATATTACTATTGCCAGCATTTGCTTTTGTTGTTGTTAAAACAGTACTGGCAATAGTGAATTAATGCTGGTATTGTTTTGTTGATGCATGTTTATAATTAGACTGGGCTGTAGGTAGAGTACAGTAGGTAGGTTTTCTGGTGTTGTGTGTGTATTACAAGCACTATATTAATGATATAAAACAGTGAGATCTTGGTACAGTGGAAATGGGAGTATTCCTCTTGCACACTGCTGTGTGATCTTAGAGTTGGCATATATAAAATAGCAGGTAGGAGGATGCATGTAGGACTTGTAAGTTGTTTTTTTTTTTAGTTCCCTGTTGTTTTTCTTTTATTTGTTTTTTATGGTGGGGAAGTTGATTTATGTTTTACTCTTTTTTTCTTTCATTCTTGTCGGCCAGTGCTTTAACTTACATAAATATACATAAGTGCATACTTAAATATATCAATGTATAAAGATAGATAGACATGATTGTATAATGAATGAAACTCATTTTCTTTTCCAATGTACTTCAATATCCTGACCGCTTTTAAATTTACTTAATTTAAAATTCAAATTTGTCTAAATAATGGTAGTGTTATTTGAGGGGCTTTTCTGAAAGTTAAGATGTACATTGGGGCTAGGGGCTTTGTCCCTCTGCTCCCCCTTAGTAATACATGGTAGCCCTAACTCTGATCCTAACCTTAACATGCATCTTAACTTTAAAAAGGCCCTTCCCCTAACACTACCACTAAACAGGAAAACTCAGACACTCATCACACACACACACACACACACACACACACACACACACACACACACACACACACACACACACACACTAAATCTATTCCTAACCTAATCCTGACCATAACTCTCTCTCTCTCTCTCTCTCTCTCTCTCTCTATATATATATATATATATATATATATATATATATATCCCTATCAGAATCTCAAGTTTTCAGAAACTTGAAATTCATATTGTTGACATAATATCACTGGATGCATGTCCAGTTTCAATGGTGCCCTGGGGAGAAAAGCACCACAGTTAAAGTTTAGGCAAAATATAAGGTGTATACAGAAGCATTCAGATTTACATATATAGTACCAAACTTAACATTGACTAGTAACATAGCACTGAAGCTTCGGATTTAACATATTTACATAGACTGAACACATCTTTTACCGTTTTCTTTATTGTCTCAACAATATGAATTTTGAGTTTCTGAAACTTGAGCTTCTGACAGGGACTCATAAATAGATATGCGTGCATGTGTGTGTGTGTGTGTGTGTGTGTGTGTGTGTGTGTGTGTGTGTGTGTGTGTGTGTGTGTGTGTGTGTGTGTGTGTGTAGTTAAGCGGTAAAGGCATGTGCAGCAGTGCAAGACAGTGCAGCCCATTGCCATACTTATGCTTTAAGCATTGTCTTCATGTTTGTCAGCTTCTATAGATCCTATGTTAAGAGAGTGATATATACTGAAGCTTTGTTCTCAATTTTTAAGAATTCTTTTATTTGAAAGTTCAATATCCTGTTTTTGACGTTATGTTAATTATTACTGTGTCGTTTGGCTATACCTTGCGTTTGACATTCGTTAACTTTACTGGTTTAGCCATAATCATATGTTTTAAAGCAAGCATTTCTTTCCATACTTAGCTTGTTCTTGCTGTCCTAATAAAAATGCAAGTGGAGAATGTTGCATTATTTCAGTCTACAAAGTAATACCTCAATTTTCGATGTGGCTGGGTTTACTACTTATGCAATTGAGGACAAAGAAAATGACTTCCTCATTAACAACCCTAATCTGAGTATATTCATCACCTGTTTATTTTTGTGACTGCACACATAGGACAACTAAAAGACTCCTACAACTGGCCAAAGGCAGAGACATGTCTAATGAAAGCAATTGCCTACATAATGGTCTTTGGGATATGGCAGTTAATATGATCACAGAATATGAGATTATAAGTTTAGAACTGGAACAAGTTAAAAAACAAATCACTGGAGAATAAAGCACTTTTGCAGTGAAACAGAACAGTCTTGTTAAAACAGAGCATCTTCTGGTTACTCAGTGTAGTCACCATATTTAATAGCTGCCTTATGTTTGGTATTAGTTCATTCCAAGTGAAAAACATGCCTAAATCATCTGAAGAGGGGAACATAGGCATTTCAAGGAAAAATGAAGGTCTTGCTGTGGTAGGCCACTGTGCTACTCCATGGCTTCCTTCTTCCCTATGTTACTGCATGCTGACGCAATCTTTTACAAACAGCATGGTACCATCTTAAGAGCTCAATGACCATTTGGCAGTAGAAGAGGTAAGCCATATGTCAGACACTCATGGTGAATGTGTACTCAAGTTATCCTAAGGATTCCTCATGCTGGGATGCCATTGAGAAAGGCAATTTAAAAATTATTCAAAAACTTCACACCTTAAAACAGTGCTCGGGGATAACAAAACAGTTTGCTTTTGGCAGATTGGAACATTGCCAAAATGATACTTTAAGCCTGTAATTATTCTTGCTATTTGCTAATGGAATACATACACTGGCATGTCTCAAGGATGCGCTCGCAGACTGACTGTTCACCAGATGTCAGATTATATAAGGCTTTAGTTAACTATATTTGTGAAGATGTATATTTACTTGACTGAAATTCTATCTGATTTAGATAGTTTCCTCTCCTGATCTTATACACTATTGTTTTTCTTTTTTATTATACTAGTCAACTCTAATTCCCCATCTTTCTAGTGAAATATACCCAGGAGCAGGAACCTGTATGTTAACATACTGGTAATTAGATTCCCTTGTCTTTGTTTTAGAAGTGTTTGTTTTCACACTCATGTGTGTGTGTGTGTGTGTGTGTGTGTGAGTGTGTGTGTGTGTGTGTGTGTGTGTGTGTGTGTGTGTATATATATATATATCTATATATATATATATATATATATATATATATATATATATATATATATATATATATATTTATATATATAGATGTGTGTGTTATGGGTCTAGGACTATTGCACGAACCTACAATAGTCAAACCCAACATCACTGAACACATTTTAGCGATAGCACTTTTACTGAAAAAGCTCTTTTGTTAAAATGTGTAAAAAAAAAAAGAAAAAAGCGTTTATGCAGGGGGCTATGCCCCCTGCACCCCCACACTCCCCCCTACTTTAATATTCTCACTCCGAGACTGCACTACAGTGGGGAAAAGGGAATCTTCCCTTATCTGCACTGTAGTACAGCCTCTGCAACAGGCATACTTATGCAAAAATGCTGCTGCGGTGAACAGCATTTTTGCGTAAGTATGCTCGACCATGAGTGATTTGGGAAAAAGTGCATCGGGGATTAGTACGGAACCCATATATATATATATATATATATATATATATATATATATATATATATATAAAAATATATATATATGAGTGATTTGGGAAAAAGTGCGTTGGGGATTAGTATGGAACCCATATATATATATATATATATATATATATATATATATATATATATATATATATATAGATATATATATATATATATATTCAGTGATTGTGTATTTGACCTTTATGCATAGATCCATAAAGAAATATCTATTTCTCGTATGATTTCAAGGTCTGAGAAAACACTGCTAGGAACCACCACGATAAAATAAAAAATCCAGTTTATTTTGAAACAAACAAGCGCTTTCACGCATACAAATGCGCTTCATCAGGTTATAGTTTATACATAAAAGGCGCCCATTTATATAGTAAAACAGTCATCAATTTAACAAGATAATTATCAATTAACTAATTAATTAAAACATGATTAGTGTGATTAGAACACCCATCAGCTTACATCGCTTCTCTCAGCAAGCTTTAAACAAATACAACAGATGCACCAAGCACCTTTTTGCATAGCATGGAAAAGCTACGACATAAACAGTTGGAATATCACATCATGCAAAACAAACAGTAACCTAGCTAAAACCTCTTAGGATCCCATTTATTATATCAGATCCATATTGCGCAGATGTATGTAAGTGCGCTAAAACCAAAACCATAAAATATATGTCATACTACTTTAAATAATTTAGACCATGTAAACTTATTATCGTGGGTGAACTAAACATAATTGTTGGTCATCCCATTTCTTAGTTCGTAATCATTCTAAATTTGTAAATAGCAAACAAGCTTATGAATAAGTAGCAGCATGTAAAAGGCATCAGCGTGCAAAAAAGAAATCATAATATATCTTCCTTAACCTTGGACCATATCATTTGCTGTGGGGAGGTTACCATTAAACTCTATGTATTTCTTAGTTTGCGATTTCTGTAACACTCCTATGTATCTAGTAACAAGCATTCATCTTAATATCTGCTGCCCAGCATAGTAAAAACAATAGAAAACAGACGTATCATAGGTTTATAAGATAAAATAAATTCCTATCTCATCTATATAAACTCATAGCAACATAGTGTGCTCAGACCATGATGCATCATTCTTGATGTGTACAAATGCCATAATTTTTACATCACCATATTCTATAAAGGATGAAGAAACGCTGTCATGATCAACAAAACATAGCTCAAGCCTTCATCAACATCCCCAAGTGCATATATAGTATCAAACAATGTATAGATAATATAATTAAACATCGCCATTATTTATAAGCGATGAGGAAGAATTGCTGTAGGCAAGCATGTCAGGGGAGAAAGCAAAGCTCAAGCCTCCGTCTTCAGCTCCAAGTGCACATAGTGCATTAGATAATAGTAATAAGGAGCGCAATCACCAAGGAGCCCTGATAATACTGGACAAATATCAATATATAATACTTCTTGGATATTCAGTCACAATTAGGGGCCTCATGTCAGTGGTCAGGAACTTACCAACAGACATACTCAACAAATTTACGATGGATGCCGAGCATAAAGCGTTAATGTTGAACGTAAATGAGCATTAACGAAACTATGAAACTTCTCATTAGCTATATGCTGTTGATTATCAGAATATAACAAAAATATTGTTCTGATCCCAGAACAATAAGGTGTAAATTATCACTGAAGTCTCTTCTAAAAGTTCACAACACATTAGTATGGTCATATCAAGTGTGGATATATTCGTAGGGAGATGTTAATGCTAAAGTCCCACGATCAATGTGCTGTTATAAATCAAAGCATATTTTGAAGATATATGTATAGTACTGATTCAATGGTACGAACTATATATTGGTATGCACATGAAATCACTATCTCATATGGACCCTAATAAGGCAGGACGTATATTAACAACAGTATTGAGTCCAGGCGGTATGTGCGCCTTTAGCCTTAATATCCACCTGAGTTCGAACATTTCTACAGTGCCTAAGTGGTCACCCTCTCTCCTATTCGGGTTAATAACTTGTAGCACTTGGAAGCTAAAGCTGTGCTTGGTTTTTCAGCACAATGTGTAGCTAAGGCACTAGTGAGGTTGCTCTTTTTAATGTCGTAGATATGGTTGTAGACTCGATCTCTGAGTCTACGTGACGTCATGCCTACGTAGTAACTATCACATTGATCACATCTCGCAAAGTAAATAACATTCTGTGTATTACAGGTGGCATAAAAGGTAGCTTTAAAGTTTATATTAATGCCTGGAATCCTAAGGTCCTGTGTCCTGCTTATGAATTTACACATGGAGCACCTGCCACATGCGTAGGTGCCTGTTCTTATCTGGGCTCGAATATCAACAGGCTTAGTCTCAGATTTCTCCTTACAAAGCAATCTTTTAAGATTCATACAGTTATTAAATCTAAAATTAGGTTTATTCCTAATAGTTTCAAGAGGTGTGGCTCTGAGAGTAAAATTTTCCAGTTCCCTTTTATAATTCTGGTTAAGTGCTCAACGTCACTGGTGTACTTAATGTCATACTTAATGCTGTTACCTTTCTCTAATCCATATTTAGCTTTCCCTCTTTTATTCCACGAAACTGGATCATTTAAAGTGGATTCAACTACTTCATTAATTAAATCATCAGGATATCCTCTGTCCATAAAAAGATATTTTTGTTGCTCAATCAAGCACAGAGCATCATGTCTATCAGTACATATTTTTAGTATCCTACTAATCTGTCCTTTTATGATGTTACGGAATGTGTACCATGGATGCAAGCTATCATAGTGGAGGATACTATTCCTCCAACAGGGCTTCCTGTACAAGGTGGTAGCCAAACTGTTGTTGTCATCCTTTGTTATAGTAATGTCTAAGAAATCAGCTTTTACTAAAGAATATTCATAAGTAAATGTAAGGAATGAAGTTGTACCATTCATGTAGCTGACAAAGTCTTCAAGCTCATCTGCTCCTCCATTCCATAGTATAATGACGTCATCTACAAAACGTCTATAGATGACCACGTTATTAAACCTAGGGTCACCAAAAATGTTCTCTTTCTCCCACCTATGAATAACCAGATTGGCATATGCGTTGGCACAGGGAGTGCCCATGGCCACTCCCCATGTCTGCGCATATACCATGTCGTTGAACAAAAAGATGTTATTATTTAAGACCAAGTCCAAAAGGCAGCAAATATTCATGATCTCATTGCTGTCTAAAGTTCCCTGTTCAACTAAATGGAGCCTGATGGCGTCAAGCCCATAGTCGTTGGGAATACTTGTGAAAAGGCTCTTTATGTCTAATGTGACAAATAAAGTATTCACATTTAATTTATTGGTTACTAGGTCTTGTTTAAGATCTTCTAGTAACTCATACGAGTTTTTTAGGATAGTTGGTATTTCTTTTGTCATCGGACCAAGCTTGGATTGTATGTAAAGGGAGGCATTTTCGGTGACCCAGTGGTCACCTGATACTATGGGTCGTAATGGAGGAGGATATTCATCTTTATGCAGTTTAGGCAGCCCCTTTATGACCGGAATAAGGGGTGATTCTACCTTCAGAAAATCATATAGGGACTTATCTATCGATCTTGTCATGAGCAGATCATACAGTGTGTCATGCACATAGTTTACTATTGATACAACTTTTAATTTGTCAATGACCTTATAGGCCTTATCCTCACTAAGCATTGTATTCATCAGTTGGTTATAGAAGCATTTATCTAAAGCGACGACCCCCCCTCCCTTGTCCACTGGTTTAAACACTATATTCACATCATTACTCAATGCATCTAAAGAGTTTCTAAGCGCATGATTCAGATTTACAAAAATGTTGCTATGTTTATCATGCTCATAATAACTGTAAAAGTCATGTTCACATGTTCGCATGAAGCACTCAATAGTTGGGGTTAACGGAGGTACGAAAGAACTTCTCCTTTTATAAGTTACAGCATTGCAGGTAAATGTATAACTATCAGATGGACCATCATTGAACAACACTTTAAGAGACAATTTTCTAGCAAACAGGCGTAAGCCTATAAGAGTATCAGATAGTACACTATGTCTAGAGGGTATAAAGGATAACCCCCTATTAAGTAAAAATTGCTCTTCCGATGAAAAAGACCTAGTCGCCAAATTAAAAAACAAGGAGTTTAGTTCTTCATCCTCCTTCTCCGTTCTGGTGTCTCTCCCGAAAGTTTTCTTTTTCCTCTTCCCCTGCTCCCAGAACGCGTGCGTGCAGCGTCTTTGTAGGGGAGAGGAAAGTTTAAAGGCAAAGGTGCGGCAAAGGTGTTGTTCTTGCCAATGGTTTTGGATTTTGCACCTAAGTTTTCAGTGTTGTTCAAACCTTGCTGGTTACAAGGTAAAGATAAGCTTGGTGTATTAGATGTAATAGGCTCTCGATGATTAATGTCATCTGCTTGGGAAATGGGAGCTAGCCTAATACCCAAGGACTCAGTCAAAGTAGTAGCTGATCCATCATTAGCCATATTCATAGCTGCTGGTGACTGAGTGATGTGAACGTCAGTCTGTGTGTTAACTCTGGGCCACACAAAGATACGGCCCAACTGAAAATCTTCACAATCACGCTTAAGCTTCTTAATTTTTACTTGCTCAAGTTTGTTGCTATATAATGCTAATTGTTTGTTCATAGACTGTATCTTGGAAGTACAGAACTCTGTTTGAAAATTAGTTATTAAATAATCATATTGTTCCTCTACCTTAGCCAGAAGTTCCGTTTCGATGGGTGTAAAATGTTCCAGCAGAAGCTGTATGTACTGGTTGCCAAAGTCAATGTTCAACTGCTGCCATTTTCGAAGCAGTTCAGGATGACTATCCCCGTAGCTTGGCATGCATAGAACACGCATGCCTCGGGGAATGACTTTGAAGTGTAGGCACGCTTGAAGGTGCCTTCTTTGCCAGACAAGCCTATGCAGGCGATATAAATCATTTTCCAAGGATCTCAAGTGCCCAAAAAAGTCATGTAAATTCTCGTTATTAGTTGATACATTATCCGAAACATCATGACTAGTATCCAAACGCAAAAGCGGGTTATCCTTTTGATAGAATAAACAATTCCAACCATCGGTTCGTGAGGCACCTGTTGGATTGTAATCCAATTCAATGTTCGGCACATCCATCGCGTGAGGAGCGGCTAAGTATACCAAAAGGAAAACCAACAGCAGAAGACAAAAGCCGATCATCCAAAGGTTCCGTGCATCAAATGAAAAAATGGAATGAGAAAACACTGCTAGGAACCACCACGATAAAATAAAAAATCCAGTTTATTTTGAAACAAACAAGCGCTTTCACGCATACAAATGCGCTTCATCAGGTTATAGTTTATACATAAAAGGCACCCATTTATATAGTAAAACAGTCATCAATTTAACAAGATAATTATCAATTAACTAATTAATTAAAACATGATTAGTGTGATTAGAACACCCATCAGCTTACATCGCTTCTCTCAGCAAGCTTTAAACAAATACAACAGATGCACCAAGCACCTTTTTGCATAGCATGGAAAAGCTACGACATAAACAGTTGGAATATCACATCATGCAAAACAAACAGTAACCTAGCTAAAACCTCTTAGGATCCCATTTATTATATCAGATCCATATTGCGCAGATGTATGTAAGTGCGCTAAAACCAAAACCATAAAATATATGTCATACTACTTTAAATAATTTAGACCATGTAAACTTATTATCGTGGGTGAACTAAACATAATTGTTGGTCATCCCATTTCTTAGTTCGTAATCATTCTAAATTTGTAAATAGCAAACAAGCTTATGAATAAGTAGCAGCATGTAAAAGGCATCAGCGTGCAAAAAAGAAATCATAATATATCTTCCTTAACCTTGGACCATATCATTTGCTGTGGGAGGTTACCATTAAACTCTATGTATTTCTTAGTTTGCGATTTCTGTAACACTCCTATGTATCTAGTAACAAGCATTCATCTTAATATCTGCTGCCCAGCATAGTAAAAACAATAGAAAACAGACGTATCATAGGTTTATAAGATAAAATAAATTCCTATCTCATCTATATAAACTCATAGCAACATAGTGTGCTCAGACCATGATGCATCATTCTTGATGTGTACAAATGCCATAATTTTTACATCACCATATTCTATAAAGGATGAAGAAACGCTGTCATGATCAACAAAACATAGCTCAAGCCTTCATCAACATCCCCAAGTGCATATATAGTATCAAACAATGTATAGATAATATAATTAAACATCGCCATTATTTATAAGCGATGAGGAAGAATTGCTGTAGGCAAGCATGTCAGGGGAGAAAGCAAAGCTCAAGCCTCCGTCTTCAGCTCCAAGTGCACATAGTGCATTAGATAATAGTAATAAGGAGCGCAATCACCAAGGAGCCCTGATAATACTGGACAAATATCAATATATAATACTTCTTGGATATTCAGTCACAATTAGGGGCCTCATGTCAGTGGTCAGGAACTTACCAACAGACATACTCAACAAATTTACGATGGATGCCGCAGCATAAAACGTTAATGTTGAACGTAAATGAGCATTAACGAAACTATGAAACTTCTCATTAACTATATGCTGTTGATTATCAGAATATAACAAAAAATATTGTTCTGATCCCAGAACAATAAGGTGTAAATTATCACTGAAGTCTCTTCTAAAAAGTTCACAACACATTAGTATGGTCATATCAAGTGTGGATATATTCGTAGGGAGATGTTAATGCTAAAGTCCCCACGATCAATGTGCTGTTATAAATCAAAGCATATTTTGAAGATATATGTATAGTACTGATTCAATGGTACGAACTATATATTGGTATGCACATGAAATCACTATCTCATATGGACCCTAATAAGGCAGGACGTATATTAACAACAGTATTGAGTCCAGGCGGTATGTGCGCCTTTAGCCTTAATATCCACCTGAGTTCGAACATTTCTACAGTGCCTAAGTGGTCACCCTCTCTCCTATTCGGGTTAATAACTTGTAGCACTTGGAAGCTAAAGCTGTGCCTAGGTTTTTCAGCACAATGTGTAGCTAAGGCACTAGTGAGGTTGCTCTTTTTAATGTCGTAGATATGGTTGTAGACTCGATCTCTGAGTCTACGTGACGTCATGCCTACGTAGTAACTATCACATTGATCACATCTCGCAAAGTAAATAAAGGAATCTTCCCTTATCTGCACTGTAGTACAGCCTCTGCAACAGGCATACTTATGCAAAAATGCTGCTGCGGTGAACAGCATTTTTGCGTACGTATGCTCGACCATGAGTGATTTGGGAAAAAGTGCATCGGGGATTAGTACGGAACCCATATATATATATATATATATATATATATATATATATATATATATATATATAAATATATATATGAGTGATTTGGGGAAAAGTGCGTTGGGGATTAGTATGGAACCTATATATATATATATATATATATATATATATATATATATATATATATATATATATATATTTATATATTCAGTGATTGTGTATTTGACCTTTATGCATAGATCCATAAAGAAATATCTATTTCTCGTATGATTTCAAGGTCTCTATCTGTTATAATGAAAGGGATGCTATGCTGGAAAAATACATTTGTATACAATTGTCCATCAATAGATGTCATATTATAAGCTCAATCAATTTCTTCCTGAATACTTACAAACTAAACTATCAGTGAAAGTATTTCTGGGTAAGGTAAAAGTACGTACCGAACCATATCCCTGTCCTTCATTGAGCAGTCTACATGGTTATTGTAGTTATATCATATGCAATCAAATATTTCATTTTGTAATAGTCACACGTTTGTTAACTTCTATTGACTATCTTAATAAACTGTATTCATTTCATGAGAATGTTACTGTTTCAAAGTAAAATTGCATTAATCAAGTACAGTATATATGACTTAGATAGTACAGAATTTAATGTTGTAAAGTCAGCTGTGTAGGGCAAATAAATGAAGCCCTGTTTGTGGCCCAGTAGACCCAGGTTCAGTTAGCCACCTTTAAAACTGGAGGAGATGGCTAGTAGGTGGGAATGCTCCATTTGGATTTTGACTCTCTCTTCCTCATCTATTGCCCCATTTAGAGGCAAGGGCTCTTGCTCTGGCCCACAAAAGTGATGAGTGTATGGCAGATTATCTTTAGTTATGGGTATGTACATGATTGCATACTGACTTCATTGCATAATCTTTGTGGGTGCGGGAATAAGAGGACACCAATGGGGGAAGTTACTGCTTTCCCATAAAGATAGCACCATATATGCCTGCCATAATCTTCTCAACACCATGCTTGAAAGATTGCTTACAAGCACCAGGAGACAGCATATAGTGAATAATAGTGCGACATCCAAAATACATGAGAAATAAGAAAAAAGTATCACAATCGACAACATGGACAACATATGTAAACAACTGCCAAATGAAGAAAGTGCATATGTAATGTATATAGAATTACAATTCTCACAAATTAAATTCTAAAATATCATAAAAATATATAACACTACAATTTAAACAAGTTATATACTACATTTATCATTCACAACTTAATATCAAAACTGGTAACAACTAAAAGCAATAATGGCTATGAGAGCCCCTTTGAGTAATACATCCAATAAAGTTCTGTATCAAACAGCAGGAAAGGATTGTAAATGATATTATTTTGGCCAGCCAAAGGACTGACTTAAAGGGAGGAATAAACAAACACTGAACCTGAACATTTAAGGACATTTCATTACAGGAAGAACCTCAGACTCAGTAAGTTTAGAAGCTGCATTGACTGACTCCATTAAAAATAGTGATTCCATATCACTGTAGAAGCCTAAGGACGCACCTGTGTATTTAATAACGTGCTGAACCTGAGAATGTCTTTTATTAACAGAATAAATTTTATGTGCTGTGAGTTTTATTTTATGTATTAACTAACATTTCCTGCAGCAGTAGGTGGATTTTTTTCTTGGTCAGGCCATAATTTAATCATGGAGGTTTTATAAAGGTTTAAAATCAGTTATAAGCAGAACTGCTGTTACAGGATTAAGATCTGTGTCTACTTTTTTTGATGTTTTTTTTCCTAATTTCTGTTACCTTAGAAGGTTGAACAGCATGCTGCCATATGGGAGCTTAATTTCAAGTGATCTGTATTTGCTAATTACAATTAAAGGTGTTTAAATCTAGCCAGCAAAATAACTTAGTGAATTCTTTGATCCCAGAATGTCGACACTTTGTGTGTGTATATATATATATATATATATATATATATATATATATATATATATATATATATATATATATAGATACAGAATGAGATTGCAGGATGAGGATAAACAAGACAAATACAGGGCGAGCATAGCACTGTGACTTGTACATATGGGTCCTGATTAGTTTAATGCAAAGTTCATGCATGCTACATTAAGTCATGGGAGCAATCTAGTAAAAAAAATGCCTTGTAAAATGAAGGAGGATTTATAAATTGCTGTTCACCCCCAGGTGCTCCGAATATGAATGAAAAATGATAATTGCATTACTAAACTAGATTCTATTTTGACAGGACATCATGAGAGTATTTAGTTAGCTGGTTCTACTGTTGGATTTGTTTGCAGTTCAGGATAGTAGATGTTTTTCCAAAAATAAGTTTCAGGTTCTTCAGTCACATTGATGCAGGGCCTTTTATGGTGACTGATAGAGTTTCAGTGGCAGATGACTTACAAGCCTTTCGTGCTACATTGGAAACACTTACTGACCTGCTAAACATGACAGTCATGGATGTACAGCAAATTAAAGCTACAACTGTCTACCACAAGGCAAAACTACATAATACAGAGAAAATCTTGGCTCAGCAACATGCCCGAGTAATAGAGCAGAAAGCTATTACTGCACAGCATTCTTGTCAGCTACAGGATTTCCAGGAAGGCAGAGAGAAGCTTGCCTTAAAACTGAATGATCTTAAAAAAATTAACATGTCAAAACAATCTGAGTATCATAGGGTTGCCCAAGAATAGAGAAGGGACTAACCCCCTGGACTTATCAGACATGAATTGAGTACGTTATTAAAATCATTCAACCCACCCATAGTGGAAAGAGCTTATTGTATTAATGGCAAAAACAAGCAGGGAAACATACAATGGCAGTTCATCTTTTACTTGCCTAGATTGTAATAATAGAGAAACCACCTTCAGTGCAGCCAGAGATAGTTTACCGCATTAAATATAGCTGGAGAAGGAGTGAAAATAACAGCAGACAATAGTGTTTCATTCTATCTAAAGAGAAAGCAAATGGTTGCTTTCCTTGACATCTGTAGAGATCTGGGTTGTAGTGTGAACTTTCTCTTCACTGCATCTGTATGGATCACCAAGGGTAATATACAAAATGTTTTATACACTCCTGTAGAAGCAAAGTGTCATTTACGATTTATTAACTGAACTACAACATATGCAGAGGTGGCTAACCACTTAGGAGCAAAATGGATTTAAAACAGGATAAATGTTGCCCTCAAAACAGCAATATCAAAAAAGGGCAGAGGACTTAGACAGTTTATCAATGCTTCTAATGCTCCTGTGAAAAATGCTGTTTATGGACTGAGGAGATCTCCTTCTGGATAAATACCTATGTCACAAATTGTACAAATGATGACATCAGCATGGAGGACTTCAGTTTTTTCATCCTAGAAATTTCACTGGAGGAACATTCTTGGAGTGAACAAGTTGATCTTGCTCAAGAGACTGATAAACCAACAAGCCAATAACTAGTCATAGAAAATATCTGAATAGTACTAT
The DNA here is from genome assembly GCF_019279795.1 of Protopterus annectens. Classification (NCBI taxonomy): domain Eukaryota; kingdom Metazoa; phylum Chordata; order Ceratodontiformes; family Protopteridae; genus Protopterus; species Protopterus annectens. The sequence continues at coordinate 1,658,286,203 of NC_056743.1, forward strand.
ATTTTTTCTCTTTTCTTTCTTTCTTGGCCTCTAGTGCATAATTCTACTCTATTACTTCTGAGAGGGTATTATCCCCTCCAGGGGCAAGTCGTGCTTGTTCTTTTCTCCTGGAACTTTCTCTTGCACATGCTGAAAGCTACACTTTGACTTTGGTCAAGTATTTTACGGGGATGTGGAGCATGATGTCTGTTCTTCTTTGTGATGCTAAATGATAAATATAAGCTTGGGGGTAGTGAGAGCTGCACATTGGTAGCTTGTTGTTTTCTCTTCTTTGACTCAGACCTTTAGTGTAACATCTGTTAGGTTTACAAATGAGATTTACAAATTAATACCTGTGTTATTCTTCAGTGTTTTTTTTTTTTTTGGGGGGTGGCATCTATCGTTTTTTTATATTATAAGTGAATGTAACATTGACAATACTGTCATATCAACTAATACCCAATAGCACAATTTAATAATGCCGAAGTAGTCAACGAAAAACAAGCTTTCTTTTTTTCACTTGAAACATCAAAGGAAAATCTATACCTATCAAAAGGAAAGTTATAGTGAACATTTTGAATCAATTTTATGACAAAGTTGTTTTCTTGCAGGAAACTAAGCTAAAAATCCCTAAAATCTTACTTTTGCAAAGTGGAAAGATCAGGTGTTAGATTCTTGTGCCACTTCAGCTGAATGGGGCATGATGATTCTTCTATATCAATCCTTGGGATGAGTATTAGAAAAGGTCATTATGGACAAACCAGCTAGGTGGTTGTTGGCTAATACTGATATTGAGAAGGATAAGGTAATTTTTGTTCGTTTCTATGGGTCAAATGAGGACAACCCTCCATATTAAGCAATACGGCAAAGGGAATAATGGAGATTTCCCATGGTGAGGAACAAATTATATGGCTGAGTGATTTTAATGCACTCAGATATCCCATGACGGACAGAATACCAGCTGTGACTATTATGTTAACCAGAATGGTGAAAGAGGTAGATTGGCTAGAAGAAAATGTATTATTGGTGGATGACTGGAGAGCATTCCATCCCAAATGTCAGGATTAGACCTATTATGTTGTCACTGTCCATTCACTTAGACTTCTGACTAATGAGCCAGAGGGTTGTACCAAGAGATAAAGCCTCTGAGATAGATACTCCTGCCCAGTTAGACCATTCCATAGTCACATTAAGATACTCAGTGGACTTAGGATCACCAATACATAAATAATGGGCATTTGATTGATCCTCTCATTAATATATATATATATATATATATATATATATATATATATATATATGTGTGATCACAGTTATCAGGGTTGATTTTGTCTTATCAAGCAAGTAATGAAGTAGATAGGTCAGATATTTTTCTAATTGGGATAAATTAACATAGAAGTGCTCTGAATTTGGGAGAATCAAGCTAAAGCTCTTATCCAACAGCTGCAAAGGATGGAAGGCAACCATAAGGATGGTAGATGCAAAGCTAAATCACTTTAATGGAAAAGTAAAATGGCTCACAAGAAGTGGAATAATTATAATATCCTAAACTGGGCAGCAGATATTGCATCTCTTAAGTTATTAGCATGGAAATAGAAAGACATAGCTTTAAAATCTCAGATCCCAGCATTAAAAGATGAGGATGAGACAATACACTCTGAACTCCTACACATTAACAAAATGTTAACACAGGAACATATACCAGTGTCCATTATGGTTAAGGTCTTCGCCCCCTGTGCACAAGGTACAAAGTTTGATCCTGACCTCTGGCCAGTGCCTGTTTGGAGTTTGCATGTACTCCCTGTATCTTTGTGAGGTTCCTCCCACCCCTAAAAACATGCTGAGTATTTCCATCTCAAACTCACGAAAGAATGGAGCTGTGGGCAGCAGCACAGTCTGTACATGATGCCCTATAGGTGTAAGAGTTGTATCAACCAACTGCTTTGGTCATCTACTGTGGTGTGCACTATTCTCATGATTGTAGAACACACATCACAGACTGGGCAATATGGCAGGGCTAGCCACTCAACAGTATAAAATATGGATGGCTTTAGGTAATTCATGATGGGTATTTGCCAGTGATAAATGGCTCCAGGGACCCATGCATGCCTGCCAGGTTGGCAGTTGTCTAGCTGACCAGTAGCCTAGCTTTACTTGGGATGTCTCTGTTGAGCAAACCAATCAAACTGAACTAAGCTACACTCTAGGTTTACTGACAGGATACAACTTGGAAGTGGATGACATGATGGTAAGGAGGAGGCTGGACATCCTATGTAACCATGAGACAAGATGGAAGGGTGCAGCAAAGCTATTTGGCTTGGGATCCAAAGTTTACTATTCAAAAGGAGGACAGGCTAGAAATGGTATGGGAATTGGATGTCATTAGAATTATTGACCAGTCTATGATAGGCTAGTATATAATGTCAGCCTATGCTCCACATCAGGGTTGTGATAGTGAAGAGAAGAGTACATTCAGACAGCAGTTGCAGTGCCTACTAGATAAAGCAGGACAACAGGAATCGGTGTTGGTAATGGGTAACTTGAATGCAAATATTGGGACACATATCAGGACAGACAGAATAGCACTGCCTGGGTTCACAAGGGTGGGGAAACAGGAATAAAGAAGGGGATGGCTTAATAGTAACAAACACAGGGCTCTGAGAGAGACAGCCACATGATCACATACAAAAGAGGCTAACATGCAACTCAGGTGGACATCCTGCTCAGACATCCAGCTGATATCCCACCAAGCTGCAATCAACTAATGTAATGTTAAGAAAATATCCCACTGGACTGCCAACAATTAATGTGAAGTCTCCCACTATCCTGGGTCAGTAACTAAGGAGCATCAATCCTCACTACTGACTCCAGTGTGAGGCTGTCACTAAAACAGGAGTAATATGTGACACATTTCTCCTAAAAGCACAACGGGAACACACTCTATAATCTGGGACTGGACTATATACTTCAGTCCACCCCTAATGCAACTATTTTTACACACTTTTTAAAGCAATGTGTCTCAGTTTAAGGATAATGATACATTCAGACTTAAATAAATGAAATCTCACATATCTAAACATTTCTGGGAAAGCCTGATACAAATTTCTAGCTGTGTCCGTCCCTTCCCCAAAATAATATGATAATGCTGCCACCAATCAGGGCATCTTCATGACCTTATAAGGGGTTGTCCGATTATGAAAATGACCTAAGCAGCCAGGCTTTCAGAGTGGCCTGGAAAGTTATCAAGGCAAGTATAAGCACTCGTAAATGACTAAAGGAAAATACTCATTGTCCAGCCACAATGTAAGTTAATACAAAATATTTAATATTGAGCAAAATGATTAAGAATATAAAACAGTAATTCCAAATAAAGAAACATAACTCAGTCACTAGGAAAATGAAATCAATACTGTTGGGTAGAGATCTAGCATTCAGAAAAACTCTAACTGATCTAGCTGATTAGTTATAATTTCTTAACAAAAGAACACTGTCCCTGATCTAAACTAAATTACTACAACAGAGCAAAGACAAATTTACAATTCTTGGTGAGTCCTTTTTGGGTATCTACTGCATAGTTCAACTGTCCACTGTAACTGACAACTGTCTACTGTTCCAGTTCTAATTTTCATTTCATAATTTTAAATTCAACCAACAGCTGTCTTCTAAAAGGGGTCTATATTCAAATCGCGAAACCTCACTTACAAATACAGAAACGTCAACACATATATAGCAAACCGTGAAAACACAGAACGTCCTGAAGCAGGAAATTCGAAATGTTGAATCATCATAGTTGGCGAACCCCACCGCCCACTACGTACTACCTACCCAAACAAAATAAATAATCCACACTTCCTCATATCTACACTTCACCCATATATCCCATATCCTAATCAAACATTCACTACACACAAATGTATCTAACTATAAACAAACAACACCCAACTACAGGAAAAGTATAAATTACGTATACATTCAGCTACACAACTATATTACTATACATACACTTAATATAACCCTACTTCTAACCCTAAAGTAAAGGTTGCATGTATTACTATGTATGTAATTACCTTAACCCGCATCCTAACCCTAAGGTCCATAACTATTGCACACTTACGTTAGGGAGCTATACTGGATAAGGGCCAACTATAACAATTCAACATTTCAAATTTCGCGGTTCAGGATGTACGGTGTTTTCGCAGTTTGCTATATATGTGTTGACGTTTCCATATTTGCGTAAGCGAGGTTTTGTGATTTAAATATAGACCCCTCTAAAAGTACCTTCCTGTCTTTCAGCTTCTAATAGTAACACAGCAACTGTCAACATTCCAATGACATCATTTGCTGATCAGCTGAATCTGAGATAGTTTGCCTTTAAAATCTCTTTTCACAAACACGTGCAGTTAGAAATGTACCTGGATGGTGTTCAAGTCTTTAAAACATTCTGTACTAACAGATCATAACTCAACATGTCAGAACTAATTTACAATATTATAACTAGTCATGTTGGCATACAATATACCGGAAAATATGATATTATATACAAAACTTCAGCCAGACAGGCTAGCACAGATGACAGTGTCTAATTTCTTCATACCTCCTAGTAAGGAAAGAGAACTGGGGTAGAATCAGTGATTGCAAAATCACCCCCAGTGAAATGGCCCACAGCATAAGCCACTGGTTGCCACAATAAGCTGCAAGCAGTGGTCAGAGAAGTCTCTGCAGTCAAAAGAGACCAGGCTGAAGACCTGAAAGTTGACTGGAGGAAAAGTACAACAGTTTAAAGAATTACTCGGGGATCTAGCACCCTAAAAAGAGACAGAAATAGATGAAGTTAAAGAAGAATGGTAGCACCTGAAAAAACATGTGTGGGTACTACAGAAAAGATATGTGACTAAGCCAGATATGGAAATATGGTACATAAGGAAAGGTGGTGGTGGAATAGAGAAGTCCAGGAAGTCATCAAAAGAAAGAAGCTGTGCAGAAAAAGGTGGGAGATTGAAAATGTGGTCAAGGCTAGGAAAGAATACTAGTGGGCTGTCAAAGACACTAAGAAAGGAGTTACAATAGCAAAGAATAGGGCATCACAGCACTCTCCCAGCTTCTGGAAAGTAAGTCAGTAGGTGGAACAAAAAAACTATATCAGGTTGCAAGACAAAGAAAGCAAGAAAGGAAAATAAAGAATATAGTCAGATATCAGACACCCTTTAAAAGGGATGCAAGCAACAACCTACTCACCAGTCCACAGGACATCAAAAGCAGATGGAAGCAGTACTTCCAGCAACCTCTGAATGAAAACTCCCCGCAGATGTTTTGCTGTCTCAGACACAGCTTACAATGAAGAAGAGGAGGAGCCAAACATAGAAGATGTAAGAACATCAGTAAGGAAAATGAAGTCAAGGAAGACATCAGGATCACATGAAGTCTCAGGGTGAAATAGGGATAAATAACTTGTGCGTGTACTCAAAGTGTGTAGATAAAGGCATATCCTGGATGACTGGAGAATAAGCATACTAGTGCTAGTGTACAAGACCAAGGGGGATATCCACAACTGTTGTCCGTACAGGGGACTCAAACTCCTGTCACACTGCATGAAAGTTCTGCAGAGGGTAATTGAAAAATGAATACGCAGAGTAGTAGAAAGTAAGATGAGAGGTGAACAGTTCAGATTCAGATCAGGATGCAGCACAACTGTCCCAATGTTTGTAGTGACACAGATAGCTGAGAAGGAGCTAGTGATGAGAAAAGAGTCTACTTGGGCATTCCTAGACTTAAAGAAAAGATATGACACAGTCCCAAGGAAGCTTATTTATGCAGTCTTGTGGGTGACTTGAAGTCCCAGAAACATGGGTAGAATAAGTGTAAGCTATGTACAAGGGCCAGTGACTCAAGTATGAATTGGTTTTGGTCTCACAGAAGTGTTCCCAGTGAGGATGTGCACCAGGGTTCAACTCTGAGTCCACTGTTGCTCATACTAGTGAAGGACTACATTAGCAAACAGGCCTGAGGGGTCAGATCAATACATTTTCTGTATGCAGACAATGTGGCATTACAGGCAGACTGAGATTAAGAACTGCAGCAAAGGACAGGAGAATGGAAGGCAAATTGTAGGTGCATTGGATGAAACTGAGTACAGATAAGACAGTTGTAATGGTAGTAAATGGTGGTGTTCAGACGAAGTTGAAAATTAAGTTAGAAGGATAAATAGTTGAACAGGTTAACAGCTACAAGTATCTGGTAGGAGTGGGCAGCAAATGCTGGTGTTCAGAAGAAGATGAGAATTGAGATAGAAGGAAAAATAGTTGAACAAGTTAACAGCTCCGAGTATCTGGTAGGAGTGGTTGAGGAAAAGGAAGTCTATCTAAACTAGTGCTTGCTTTGCTAGTCTATCCATACATCAGCTGCTTTCTCAAAGAACCACATAGTACACATTTCTTTCCAATAGAATCTTCTTCATAGGTTGATGATTCTCTGCTACTTTTTAATTTACAGATGTAGCTTCCTCTAAATGCCCTATATATCTGAAAAAGGTATCTTCTTAAATATCTGTCTGAGACACTGCACAAGTTCAGATATTTTAGTCGTTCATAATAACTAAAATGTTCACATCCATGGATGCCCTTGGTATATTTCTGCTGTACTCTTTCCAGTCATGGTTATTTTATTGGGTCTAATGTAAGTAATAATCACCTCCTCATTTCTGATTTCCTAGACTTCATCAATCTTTTTATACAACTTATAGTTCTATAACTATCATTACCCAATTTAATGATATGATTAGAAAAACCTAAAACTAGAACTACCCATATATCCAGGTCCTTAAATGACTCTAAAGTTTCAATCATTGTGTGCTGCATTAAACATTCACCTTTTGATGTATGTCTTCCAAATCTTACATGTTTCATTTTTGATGTATTTATCATCATATTATTCTCTTGTACCCAAATGGTCAATTTACTCAATTTATTTTGCAGACATGCCCCATCTGTAACACATGTAATCAGCTCACCCAATTTCAAGTCACATACATACAGACTGTAGAACACCTCAGATGAAAGAGATAGATCTGAAGGATACAATCTAAACAAGTGTGGGCCTAGGTTAGAGCCCTGTGGGATACCCTGACTGTGACATCAAATGTCACCTGTCCGGTTACTGTATGATACTGGTCATGTCCTATTTGTAAGCCATGCAGCTCTGCATTTCATCAAGAGTACATCAATACCAAGTTGTCCTAATTTAATGATCAGTAATTTGTGTATTACCTTGTCAAATGCTGAAGTTAAATCTACTTAAATTACATCACAGCACAATTTTCCATTCATAGCTGTCATTATCGTCTTGCAAAGCATCATGTTACAGGTGGTAATATATCTATTTTCAAAATATGAATGCTGATATATGGTTTCAAATCCCAACCGTTCCAATTCTGACAATAACTTATCCATTATACAACGACCCCCCCCCCATTAATATTCAAAAACGTGCACGCTGATTGGTCAGCGTGCACGTTGTAAATCCGTGTTATAGTAATGGAAAAAGGTCCGGTCGCCGAGACTTTTTCCATTACTATAACTCACAGCAACACTGTCTTGCTATGTTAAACCCATTTAACATAGCAAAACAGTTTGTAAAAAGCAACGGAGATCTTGCTTTCTCCGTTGCTTTTTTCAAAACTGTCTCGCTTTGTTAAATGGGTTTAACATAGCGAGACGGCTTTAAAATAAGCAACGGAGATTCTCCATTGCTTTTTTTAAAGCTGTCTCGCTATGCTAAACCCATTTAACATAGCGAAAAAGTTTGTAAAAAGCAATGGAGATCTTGCTTTCTCCATTGCTTTTGCCCACAGCTCTGATGTACGGCGTAGGCATACGCATGCGCAGTACATCAGAACTGCCGCAGAATACCAGACAGCTGCGGAAGGGCAGCAAGGAGGCATTATACAATGCCATTATTTAAGAAAAGTAATTATTTGTTTTCCTTAAATAATGTCATTGTATAATAGCAATAACCCACTTCTGGGTGTCGGTAATGCTGGATTTACCCACAGTTGGCTTTGTTTGGCCACTCGGGCTTCGCCCTCGTGACCAAACCATGGCAACCATGGGTAAATCCAGCATTACCCACACCCAGTCGTGGGTTATTGCTATAATATTACACTCTTCATTATTTTTCCACAGCATGAAAGTAGACTTATGGGTTTGTATGACTCTGGGTTTATCCTACTCCCCTTTCCTTCATGACATGTTTAACAAGTACATTTCTCTAATCTTGAGGAATCTCAGTGTTATTACTCTGTTTTTTTTTTCAAAACCTCTTTTTCTAATACCCATAAAAGCATTTTCTTATTCAAAGTTCAGAAGCAATCTCCAACTTCATGATTCCCTTTTTATCTTGGTTGGTGATTGGAATTTAACCATAGGCTTCCATTAGATAAACATTATAACTGGTTCCACTTTCAAAAAAAAAAGTTGTAAGCGTATGTTTTCATGGTAACCTATCTTCTTTTTCACCTGTTTAGAAATACATTTATTTGAAAAAAATACATTTTGTTCATCTTGCCATAAATCTTGTCCTACATGAATTTCTTTTTTATCTCTAAATTATTGGGCCCCTGTCTATCAGATATTAAAACATAACCCTTGTTATTTTTAGACAAATCTCTACTCTGATTTAATTTAAATGTTAGTCACAAGTATCATGTAGGTTCTAATTAGAAGTAATTTCTTTTTTTCTTTTAGAGGAAAATAGGTTTCTTATCATATTTGGATTACAGCTGAAAAAAAATCCTCTCAACCCACCAAGAGGGACCAATTCCAATTGTTATCATATTTGTTTTAAAATCCTCAATCAAATAAAATGTGATAATAAAGAATCAGTTAAACATAACCATTTAAACTGAATAGCAAATACAAAAGATAATGAATTACAAGTCAGTTAAGAATCTAGTATTAAATCCTCTTTAAAGTATCTTCAGTTTGAGTTAAAAATCAATTCATGCCATAAACATATTGGATTTTGAATATAGGATTTGTTCCAGTTATGCAGCATGGGGGCATGTATCCCTTCAAAACCACTTGTTAATGCGTTATTACTGAATAATCAAAATAATGTTATCATCATCAACATCGACCCCAATTTCTCGTTTTTTACATAGGGTCAGGATGTCAGATTTACTGGCACCATCTCTGTTGATTCAGAACGACTCTCTAACCTTTTTTTGATAATCATGCCTGAATATCATAGTGCTTCTCTCACACAATCAATCTATCCCTTTGCTGGTCACCTTCTTTTATTCTTGCCTTCTTCCAGTCTGTACCAAATCTTCTTCACCAGATTGTCTTCTGTTTTCCTGCCCATGTGCTCCAGCCACCACAATATGTTCTTTTTGACCTTCTCTGCAACTGAAGCTACTTGGGCTTCTGTTCTAATTCTCTCATTTCTTTGTCTGTCTCATGGTGTCCATCCTACCACTCATCTCCTGCACCTCATCTCCATCACCTCTAGCTTCCTCAGCTACTCTTCCTTCACTGCCCAGGGTTCTGTGTCTTACTGCAGTACTGGTTGCAGCACTGTTTTCTATACCTTCCTTTTCAGCTTCTTTTCATTCCTCTGCCATGCACTAACCCTGCTGCTCTGTGTGAATTGCCTGCAGCCCCTCTGATTCTAGCTTTGACCTCCTTGTTCAGATTTCCTTTCTCTTCAACAACCCCCTTCCCAGACACTTGAAGCAGCTAACCATCAAAGTAAAAACACACATATAACATAAGAAACTGGAGCAACTTATTCAGATTTTTAGCTATTTTTAATATCTTCTGGTCTTCTTTTAACAGTTCCACAACCCACTTCATTCATGCTGTTCTATTTCCTTCCACAATGACTTTCCATCCTTCCTAGGCATATCATAAATTCTAGCAGTCCTTCTTGAGCCAACCAATTTATTTCCCCCTCATCATTCTTAGGTTCATAGGTTCATAGGTTCATACTAGGCTATCTGCCCGAGGACATTTACAAGCCTAGCCCATAGTTTTGTGGCTTACGCCACCCCTTTAGTATGGGGAACTATACCCATTATTTTGCTGTGCCTCTGTCGAGCAGTGACACTGAGGTAATCCCTGGGGTATATCTGCGATCTCCCATCCATTGGTCAAGATTTCTCTTGAACAAGGCCAGCGAGGTGCTCTGCCTCACATATACTGGGATTTTATTCCACAGCATAGGGAGTCTTTGGGTGATGAATCTATCCCTCCAGCACGTCCTATTAATAGCCGTGTCAAGGTTTAAGTCTCCCGCCCTTGTGGCTCTGACGGATCTAGATTTTTTGAGGTGAAGCATATTCATCAAATCTGGGTTTGACATGGCCTTGTATGTTAGGCAAAGGTCACCTCTGACCGAGCGGTAAGCGACTGAATAGAGCTGGAGTTCTTTCAGTCGGGCAGCATAGGACAGATGTTTGAGACCCTTTATCCTTTTGGTGAGGAACTTTTGTGGCCTCTCCAGCTGCTGCAAGTGTCGGGTCAGATACATTCCGAATGGGGCATTGTACTCAATCATTGGTCTGATGAGTGATGAGTATAGGGAGACTATGACCTCCCTTGATCTAGATGAGAATCCCTTCATGATAAGGTGGGCAATGTAGAAGGTCTTCCTAACTACTTTAGCTACATGGGTGTCGAATGACAGACTACTATCAACCTGGGTCCCCAGGTCCCTGATAACTTCTTCTGTGCTCAGTGGATTGCCACCTATTTGGTAGCTAGGGGTAACCTTGTTTTTCCCGAAGGGTATGACTATGCATTTTTGGCATTTAACTTTAGGCCATGGCTCTGGCACCAGTTATCCGTTTCTGTGAGACCCTTCTGAAGGATATCTGTGTCAGATGTGTTTTCTACTATGGCCCAGTTTGCAGTCATCTGCAAACTTTGTCAGCCATAACCCTCCTGTGTTTGCTTGTACTTCAGAAAAGTAGATGCCAAACAAGAGTGGGCCCAGGACTGAGCCCTGTGGTACACCACTTGTGACAGGCTTTGAGTCTGACATGGCGCCAGCAACTCTGACCCTGTGGGTTCTGTCACTCAGCCAGTTTGCAACCCATCTTGTGATGTATGGGTTAACATTTAAGCTGATGAGTTTTTCAATGATACCCGAGTGGGGTATTGTATCAAGGCCTTCGCCAGATCAAGGTAGGCTGTATGGACTGCCTTTCCCTCATCAATGGCTTTGGTGACTGTTTCAAAAAGTCAACCAAGTTTAGAAGGCATGATCTGCCTTTGACAAAGCCAAACTGGGATGGATCCAAAGTCTGCAAATTCCCTATGTCTTTATTTATGAGGTCCATTATGATCCTCTCCATGGCTTTGCAGATAAGGCTTGTCAAGCTAATGGGCCGGTAATTTCCAGGGTCGGTGGAGGCACCGCCTTTGTGAAGTGGGACCACAGTTGCAGTGCGCCACTCCTGGGTATGTATCCAGAGGTAAGACTATGATTAAACAGCTGTCCTAGCTGTGGGTTTAATTCCTCGTTGAGTTCGTGGAGCACACAGCCGGGGACACCATCAGGTCCCATGGATGCTGTGTTTTTGCTTTGGAGAGAGCAGTTCTCACTTGGGCGTTGGAGATGTTTGGGGGCTGCAATCGCTTGGTATAGATATCTCTCCTTTTGGGGAGAAGTTTGCACTGAACCTGTCAGCCAGTATGTTGGCAATGTCTGTAGGATCAGTAATCTTCACATCATTTTGAACTAGTTCTGAGCATATCTGGGAGTTTCCTCCCAGGTTTCTAACATAGCTAAAGAAGGCCTTATGATTGTCTTTTGAGTCTTTAGCTATTTTTCTCTCAAAATTTGCTTTGGATTATTTTATAAGAGCTCTTAGTTTTTTACTTATAGTGATCAAGGGTGTCTTACCTTTTAAGGATTTTGCTCTATCTTGTAGTAGCTTCCTCCTTTTGTTGTAGAGTTTGTTTATGGCTGGGGTCCACCAGACTGGACGCTTGCCTTTGGTACAAAGAGTCTTTGTTTTGCTTGGGATTGCCTTATCCATGCAGTCCTGCAGGTGCTGGTAGAAGGCATTTGTAAGTGATTCAGCAGCTTGAGTACTGTTTTCCACCGGCTCGGGGGCCTTAAAGGAGACCACACTAGTCTTTAGAAGTGTGAAGTCGGCTTTCGAAGTTCTTTACTGTGGTCTTTTTATTTCAGGTGGGGTGGGATGAGGACCTCCAGCGAGATTAGTTTGTGATCTGATCTCACCAGTGAGGGGTATACTTCCGGTGTTGAACATTGTGCTCCCATGTTCGTGATGATGAGATCAAGTATGTTTTCTCCTCTTGTGGGGATGGTGACTAGTTGTTCCATGGCATTTGAGTTTATGAATTCCAGGAACTTTTGGGCTAGGGTGTTTGGGCTTGAGTAGTGTTCCCAGTCTTTATTAGGGTAATTGAAGTCACCTAGTATGATGGTGTTTGGTGATACATTTATCCCTCTAGTGTTTTCAGGAAGGCCATGTGAGGTTCCTGAGTTTGTGAGGGTGGCCTGTAACATGCTACAATTTGCAGAGCAGTCTTGCCTATGGTTAATTGCACCTGGATGGTCTCCGATGCATTGTGCGTTGCCACCAGTCTTGAGGTGTGGGTGTCCTTGATGAATATGGATACCCCTCCTTTCTTGGTATTGTCCGGATTTTGGGGCCGGAACGCATGATAAGAGGTAAAACCTGATAGTGCTGGGGTGCTCTCAGGAGCCTTGAACCAGGTTTCTGTCACTGCACAGACATCGATGTTCTCCATACTGAGAAGGGCCTCGAGTGCGTGCATTTTGAGATTTAGACTTCTGGCATTGAGCAGCATTACCCTTAGTTTTTTCCTTTTTGTGTTCTAGGGTGGTAGGTTTAGAATTTGAGCCTCGCCTAAAAAGGCACTATGGGGGTGGCAAGAGCCTTTGCCAATATCCGAATCCCAGGGTGACAGGTGCAAGCCGTCCCTTGAAGCAGCGTGGCTTGTCCAGCATGTCATCCCAGGCAGACAGACATTGGATCCCCTTTGAATGACACCAGAGTTTAAGCCAATTGTTAAAGCTGATCATCTTATCTCTGTATTGTGGCATCATTCTTGGTGAAGGTAGGATACTGCTCAAGGTCAGGGTCATACCTGCCTGGGCTACATAATCAGAGAGCTCCTCAATGTCTCTTTTCATGTAGTCCAAGGAGGTACGTCTCAGGTCATTTACACCAGCGTGGACAATGACTGAGTCGTATTTGTACCTGCTGTTGAGAGACCTGAGTGCTTGCGTTATGTGGTGGATTCTAGCGCCCGACAGGCAGCTTACTGTGACCTTCTCCTTACTCAGTCTGGTGAGCGGAACGTCAGTGTGTCTGACTATGGAGTCACCAATGACTAGTGTGTCTGGCATTGTGTTTGGCCTTAAGGGCTGTGACTGTTTGACACTCTGACTGTGAGGTCTATGTGTTGCAGGTGTTGTGTTCTGAGGTGGTGGTTGTTTGGGTGTCTGCTTTGGTGGCCTCTGCTGTTTTGGTAGATTTTTGATCAGAGCCGAGTATGTCTTTGTGTGTTTATGTGTATGATTTGAGGTTGTGATGGTACTATGTGAGACTGGATCTATAGTGTGTGTGGTAACCTTCTCCTCCTGACTGGTCTTGCCAGTCCTATGTTGAGAGAGCTCAGCCTCCAGTTTGGCCATATAGTTGCATCTCTCGCATGTATTTGTGTTTTGTGGGAGGAGGAGAGGGTTGTCTGTGTACATGAGGCAATTGTAACATTGCCTCAATATTCCCAGGTTCACCAGCTGAGCAGGAGAGGACACTAGCAACTGATCCTCGACATGCTAGAAGGACTAGACAAAAAACTTTAAAAGAGATTCCGGGGACGTGGGTGACCGAGAAATGGGGGTTTGCCTTTTGGGGTGCTATCTATAAGAGTGCCGTATCAAGGTAATAAGTACTGTAGGAGCAAGTGCTAGGTTTAACAGATAGAGAAAAGTCTACTTGGAGTCAAGTAGAGATGATCTTTTAGGTATTAGAGAAAGTGCTAGTAACAGGGATGCTTAAAGGTAAGATTGAAAAGAATGCACTCTGCAGTGTGCACTAGAGAAGTTAGATATGAAAGTAGGTAACTTGAGTTTTACCTGTTTAAAAAGTTAAGGTTTAGTGGAGAGTTACTATTTTTAAAACAGCAAGATGGACTGAAAGGGGTGGTTACTTTTGTATTTTGGTACTATGAAATACTGTAGGATGGCCAATAAATTTAAATAATTGAAGGGGTGGGATTTCAAAAGTGATGGTTTTGTGATTACTCACATAAGCCAGTGAAAGTAGAGAGAAATGAGATATATGGTCAGATTAACATAAGAGGCAGGCAACTAGAAAGACAGTGGTATTTAACAAGACAACTTAAATGGGTGGGAGGAAGGGAAAAATTCTGCCTGACTCAGAACAGAGAGAGCTGTGGTCTCTTTTGAAGTTTTAATATGCTGTTAAAACAGAATGCAAGCAAAACACAAGGTAAAGAAAACAAACTACAGTATTCAAAATATAGAAAGGCAATACAGAAATACAAAAAATAACAGCAAACTAACCTTTCCTTCACAGCAAAGTGTAGCAGAGTCTGGATGAGCCTTTCTTCTACAGATTTTCCTTCATGTGTATATCCATCTTATTTATTGATCAGTCGTGTTTCATTCTTAATCATATACTTGCTGATATCCTTCATTTTCTCAGCTAGAATAATACATTTTCCTTGCTGGATGTTGTAAATAGCATAACTTTGTGCTTACTGTCCCTGCATTATGTTATTCTAAATAGATTCTTATGTGGATTTAAACTTTCTTTAAATCTTTTTGGAACTTTTCTCCATGGGCATCCACTGTACTGGATCTCATCCTGCCCAGTCGATAAGACCACAATAAATAATTTCAAAACTTTTCCCACCTTTAATGTGACCTATTACATGTACAATTCAATTGAAAATCAAACAAATCTGTTAGGGGAAAAAATATAAAAAATAAAAAAAGTACAATAAGCTTGTTATATAAGCGTGCTCACCCTTAAACTAATACTTTGTTGAAGCACCTTTTGATTTAATTACAACATTCAGTCTTCTTGGGTACACACCTGCCATCAATTAAAGAGACTCTGATTAACCCCAAATAAAGTTCAGCTGTCCTAGTAGGATTTTTCTAACATTTACTCAGTTGCCTGCTACAGCAAAAGCCATGGTTTGCAGAGAGCTTGCAAAGCATCAAAGGGATCTCATTGTTGAAAGGTATCAGTCAGGAGAAGGGTACAAAAAAATTTCCATAGCATTGGATATACCATGGATCACAGTGAAGGCAGTCATTAAAAAGTGGATAAAATATGGGACAACAGTGATGGTGCAAAGAACTGGACGTACCTCCAAAATTAATGAAAATACAAGACAATAACTGGTGATGGAGGCTGTCAAGAGATCTACAGCCACACTGAAGGAGCTGCAGGAATTTCTGGCAAGTACTGGTTGTGTACTACATGTGACAACAATCTCCCATATTCTCCATATGTCTGAACTATGGGGTAGCGTTGCAAAACGAAAGCCTTTTCTTACACAGAAAAACTTCCAGGCCCAGCTAAAATTTGCAAAAGAATACAAGTCTTCTCAAAGCATGTGGAAAAATGTGTTATGGTCTGATGAGAACAAGGTTGAACTTTTTGGCCACAATTCCAAAAGATATGTTTGATGCAAAAACAACACTTTGCATCACCGAAAGAACACCATCCCCACAGTGAAGCATGGTGGTGACAGTATCATGCTTTGGAGTTGCTTTTCTTCAGCTGAAATTGGGGCTTTAGTCAAGGTGAAGGGAATTATGAATAGCTCCAAATACCATTCACTTTTGGCCCAAAACCTTCAGGCATCTGCTAGAAAGCTGAAGATGAAGAGGAATTTCACCTTTCAACATGAAAATGACCCAAAGCATAAATCCAAATTAACAAAAGAATGGTTTCACCAGAAAAAAATTATAGTTTTGGAATGGCCTAGCGAGAGCCCAGACCTAAATCCAATAGAAAATCTGTGGGTTACCTGAAGAGGGATGTGCACAAGAGATTCCCTTGCAATCTAACAGATTTGAAGCACCTTTGCAGGGAAGAGTGGGCAAATATTCCCAAGTCAATATGTGCCATGCTGATAGACTCCTACCCAAGAAGACTGAATGCTGTATTAGTTTAAGTGTGTGCACACTTATGCAACCAGCTTATTGTACATTTTTTTATATTTTTCCCCTAACAGATTTGTTTGTTTATTAAAGGTGGGAAAAGTTTTAAAATGATTTATTATGGTCTCATTTTTTTCATTTTTTATATCACAAAAACCTGGCATTTTAACAGGGGTGTGTAAACTTTTTATATCCACAGTACATATATATATATATATATATATATATATATATATATATATAGTATTAATGTATATATGAACCAAAGTAAGCCCTCTGAATAACAGATTAACTTAAGCACTTCTCTCTATATATTTGCAATACTAAAGGTATCCCATCAAAATACCTTTCATGTTTAGGCCAAGAGTTTTAATAAATCAGGAACCTGCAACTACATGGGATAAAGTGCCTACTCTGCCCAGGCAATCCATGCTTAACTAGTAGCATGTATGTGGGAAAGGTTGCAGGGGGAGGATGGGAGTGAGTGGATGATGTCAGATCTCCCATCCTGGTGGGGGTGAGGGGGGTGCAGACCAGCTAGGCTGAATACAACAAAGATCCATTTTGCATAAAACTGTCCTCTGTACACAGTGACATGTAGTGGATACCATGTAGTATGCATTAATGTGCAACAGGGCAGTACAATCCACATTAACAGTAGTATGATGAAAATGATCAGCAATGAGATAAAAAGTGGGAGTAGCACAACCAAGTGTCAAAGCAGTACAAATTGCTTGATTTCTGACCCTAGGAACAACCTGGTATGGGCCTCATAGCACAGATTAGATCTAACAACACATTGTGTTATAGTGAGAATTCAGAGCTGATCACAGAAAATCTCTCTGAAAATGTAATTTGATACAAAACCGTGCTGTGTCACTGAATTTTTAAGTAAATTCAAGTTATATTTAAAACTTGTCTCTGATTTTATGCATTAGTCCTCAGATTAGTTTTGGCTTTGACCAAAAATCTTGATCAAAGAAATTGAGAGTATGTATCACAGGATATTCCTATGTAGGCAAACAGACAGAATAACTAGTAAAGACATCAGGACAGTAATGACTGCATAAGTGAACACAGAAGTAATAAACACAGTAATAGAACAGTGGAGTATGTGGGGTAATGACAGGGGATTGGTGGGTTTGTGGGTCAATCTGATAGGACTGAGTAGAGTGGGTTTCAGTTATTCTGGAAAAGGCACTGATTGTGCACATTTCCTTGATAAGACTAAGCAGACAAGGCCTTCCCAGACAGGTCATGGCAGGGTGTGTTGGAGAACATCCATACATTGGACCACCATAGTTTGATGAATCACTGACATGTTGTTAGACATGATGTCCAAGGCAAAAGAAATTCCCAGATAAAGGTCAACTGTTGGAGAAATGGAACATCAACATGTGCAAATCTCATGGACTGGATGCTTGGATGTGGGAGGTGGGCTGGTGATTAATGCTTTGGTGATTACTGCCCTTGTGATTATTCCCCTAATGTCTGAGTAGTCACACATATTTTTACAATAGGACAATGACTTGCAAAAATGAATGGTTTTCTCAGACAAGCACATATGACAACCTGTATCACAATGCATATGTGTGTCAATAGGCTATATATGTGATTAATATGTAGGAGTCTATGTGACATCACTGTGGGATTGAGGCCAAGAAGAGATACTCGGCAAGTAAGACCCAAATGCAAGGCAGAAAACAATCCAAGTACACGAAAATTGCCAGCATCACGTTCAGTGTAAAGCATCAAAAAACCATCCAAAGGCTGATATGTAAAGTATATAAACTTTTAATAAATAATAATAAACACCCAGACCGGTTTCAGCCAGCAGGCTTTCCTCAGTGGAATAAAAAAGCTTTTTTATCCCACTGAGGAAAGCCCGCTGGCTGAAACCGGTCTGGGTGTTTATTATTATTTATTAAAAGTTTATATACTTTACATATCAGCCTTTGGATGTTTTTTTGATGCTTTACACTGAACTTGATGCTGGCAATTTTCGATCACTGTGGGATTCACAAATATGATCCACTATTGCCACGGGTTTGCTACCTGTATACATTCACAGGTTCATCTTGGAAAGTATATAGCCCAACAGGTTAGTATATGCTTGATGCCAGTGGCCTTACTGTGTTTAGTGCTATTGACTGTCAAATAAAACAATTACTGCTTGTCTTTCCATCCTTAGTCCAATCACTCTTACCTTCTCATGCCATTACACTTTTTATAAATTCTCACTGTTATTTTTATATCCTACATTCCTATTTGTTGCTTATTTATGGCTGTCAAAAGAACATGAGCTTGGACTGACAGTGTTATTTCTTAAAATGCACAGTTGTCAGTAAGGTCTCACATTTATTGTAATGGCTGTTTCCACTTTGGAGAACAAAGTAGTCAAGTGATTTTATTTTGTTGTCATGAAGTGCCTTTGCAAGTTATCATCACTGTGCTCTTTTTTTTTCCATGGTTTGTTAGCTGTCAAACCAGCTACCAGGAAATATGAAAACTATGTTTTATACAGTAAACTACTGTAATATTTCCCTTCTGATTACCAGATGTAGTAATTAATTACTCTGTTGGTTACTGGGGACTATACAGAGTTGGTGTTTTATAACTTAAAATTCTCAAATATACTTCTTTACCGGTAGAAGCATCATGAATCCGCCATTCTTAGAGAAGGTTCCTTATCCATCATACATCAGCACAATTAAGGACCTTTAATACAGACAACCACAGCCTCCTTAATCATGTAATCACTAACTTCCCTATTAATATCTCTACCCTATCAATTTTCCCACTCTCTGTAACATATAGCTACATCATCTCTTTCAGCCCCATAATTGAAAAATCCTTCCTTAAACTAATATCTTACTCTAAACTTAACCCAAAAAACAAAAAGGGCATGAATGAAGACATAGCCAAAACTGAACTGATCATTCCTTACTACCACCATAGATCCTGCTCTTATTGCAAATATGTCAATAAACCTGCAACTGTATCTCCGAACTAAACACTTTCCCAAGTTCGTACACCTAATTAAGTCCAGAAGGAACCAATGGGTTACAAAGGAATTGCGTGCAGTATTTCATTTTAGAATATAATCCTTGCAACAATGGAAGGATGTTCTTTTTTAATAACTTTGTTAAGCAAGTAAAAAAATGATTGAATGGTAACAAAGCAGTATGTGTCAGCCTGTGCTTCATTCAATAAAAGTGGCAGTTGATATATAGGTAGTAAGCAAACTTTCTCTCTCTCTCTCTCTGTATATATATATATATATATATATATATATATATATATATATATATATATATATATATATATATCTATATTTATACCCACACATAAACACACATTCTTTTCATGTATTTAAGTCACTGAGATTGATATCTTTGTTGTGTTTTTAAGTAACATTACAGGTAAATACAGTGTGATATCTATACCCATGCACTTAGACTGTTAAGAAAAAATCATTCATTTCTTTGTTTAATTTAATTTTAAATGTAATATGAACAAAAACTGTACAGATATTCCGTGGTTGGCTATGAAACATATTAATTTAGGATGAGGAAGGAGAACAGGGAAATAACACTCTTAAACCTGGTAGCTTTTCATATCTGCATTTTTGGCACAATGATGCTAAGGGACCGATTTATGAATTAAACATGAACTGAACACCGTATGAAAGGAGTAAGATTTTTTTGGAGGGGAAGGTTAACTAGTGAAGTGAATAGAATGCATTTACTAATTTAATAAGAATATTTTATTGTTCATTGGTTGGTATATTTAATTCGATATATATTTTATTCTCACATGCTGATTTTCTGAAGGAGTGATTAAAAGTATCATTTCAACAGGGAAGCATTAATAATGAAATATTAGAATAAGGTATATGCATATAAAAGGAACTGCTTTGATTAGAAGTTTAATTGGAATCAGGTGTGAATGGAGTATAAAAATGAATCTCTACTGAGTGTCATTACACCCTGTAAGATTTAAGTGGTGCACTATCATGGGCTGGCACACATGAAATATGTATATTTCACTTTTGCACTTCATGCTGTGTTTTGTTAGCTGTTACTTTATCTGCCTGAAGATCTGACTGTGTAACTCCACTTTGCTGCAGTAACTAGAAATTTGGAAATTATATTCCACCTACCAGTAATATATTTCTTTATCTTTTTGACAATTAATGGAATAATGCCTTACAAATAAAGCCTAGCATATCAGAACGTAGATGGTCACTTGAAAATCCTCTGTTTTCAGTATTTCCCTGAAATAATAGTAGTCAGGAAATGACAGAAGGCCGCTACAAACATGACTTGAAAAATGATCATATTTCAATCATCAGTAAACCATGCACTTGTGTGACTGTTTCAGCTTGTCACTGCAGTGCATTTCTGCTGAAAGCGTTTGGATTTGTAGACTACAATATGGAACAGAATAATATAGCATGTGAGGCTATACTGAGAATCATTTTGCATTGCTCAGACATCTCATCTCTGCATGTGCCATTATCTGCACATAACTGCTGTGGTGTAGTGTATGTTTATATCAAACCTGTAATGCCATGATTTAGAAGGTAATCTAAATGGGAATTATTTTGTAAGATTCTAGTAATGTTGATTTAGAATAGCTCCTCTATAGTTGGTCAAAGTGAAAATCCACAAGTTTAATTTGCTTGCAGAAAAAAGATCAAAAGACAGAACATTGATTAATCACACTGGCAATAATTCAATCATTTTGGAAGATTCTTTCCTTCTTCGACGTGGTACGATCGAAGAGTGAGCATATATAAGTTTGGGGGGGTGTCAGGTGCAGGGGGCTTGCAACCCATGTAGAAATGCTTACAGTTAAGTTTTTCTCACTTTTGGGTGGCATAATTTTTCAGTAATTTGGATTGTTTGCTCAGTGGAAGACAATAATTCACATTAAAACAATTTAGAACATATCTATCAGCATGCTAGCAAGGAGTGACAGTGCAAATGCAATACTTTATGAAGAAACCATATCTATATAAGTATGACAATAAAAGGAATTACAAAAATTCTATCATAAATATATGTTACTCTATCAAAAAGACAGCTGTTCTTGTGTAGCCCATGTAAATATAGTAATTTTCTAGTAGCATTCATTTTATAATGCAGCCATCTTAAAGCTAGTCTAGGCATTTCCAATGTTCTGAAATACTATGCAACAAAAATGCTTTCACAATATAGGAACTAAATATTTATTCCACTACAAGTACTCAGTGTGATTAGTTATTTCATAGTAATTCATCAAGACATGTTAAAGGGATATAAGAAGGTATAAAATATTTAGTTATCTCTGAAATCATTTTTGATGTAAAGTGGAAAGACATATTTCAATACACTTAAAATGTGTGTATGTGTGTGTGAGCGTGTGCGTATGTGTGTATGTGAGTATGATTGCACATGGCTATAAGAGTGTATGCTTTGGTGTTGTGTATGTGTGTATGTGTGTGTGTGTATGAGTGTGTGTGTGTGTGTGTGTGTGTGTGTGTGTGTGTGTGTGTGTGTGTGTGTGTGTGTGTGTGTGTCCACAGTCATGTATGTGTGTGCTTTGTGTGTGTGTGTGTGTGTGTGTGTGTGTGTGTGTGTGTGTGTGTGTGTGTAAAAGAATTAAGACTGTTAATAGCCATTATGATCTGATATGCTTTCATAGCTGTTAAGAACAATAATGTTTTATATAAGGTTGCTCTTTTGAAAATACTGACTGGAAGAGATTTTTTATGTGTTTTCTATTTATGGTTTTAAGGTATATGAGCATCTTAAGTATAAGGCAGATACAATAAGCAGTAAAAAGTGAAGCTGCCATTAATACTGGAACCTTTTCAAGACATTGCCAATAACCAACAAACAGTACTGCACCATGTAGTTCTCATACTACATACCTATCTATCAGTATTTGGTAATAATGATACATAAGGGCAGGTAGAAACACCACTAGATAAAAGCTTAATTGTTTATTTTATTTTATTTTTGTGTTTAGCATATATGTGTATTTCCTTCAGAGCAGTAGCAAGGGTGGGGTGGTTGGAACGGGCTGTAACCACTTTCTTAAAGAGGATTAGGCAAGTCAGTCATATAGTAAATTTGTAGGTACCTAACCAACCATCTAAGATATATTTGAAGGATGATAGCATGTGTCATTGATTATCTGCAGAGAAAATTATTCTGTGGACAGAGACAATACTGTTTAATGAATATGTCTGTCCATCCCATTTTATATATCTGCTTTTGAAGATTTAGGGCCCTGGTTCTGGTGCTTGAGGAGCTATTAGAGTTATGGAAATACCAGATATAAAGCACAACATGGTCTTTCTAAAGGCATATGATTCATACTGCAGATTTCCCCTTATGAGTCTATAAGACTGTTTAAAGAGATGGAGCTTTTACCTGTCTTGATAACTCAGGGTTTTTAAGCTGATAGTCATTTAGGTCTTAAGCCTTTTAGGAGTCTTTAGTTGTTTGATATGTTTAGTGTAGAACATCATGAATGATCACTGCACTTCCTGACTATGCATCAGAAGTAAAACACGCCAAAGCTGTTCAGACATGGCTTGTCAGGCTGTTGGAGCTTTAATTATTAGGGTCCTTGTCAGCCTACACTTATGCAGTGGAATCACCACTGTGGTGCACCATAATTTTGGATCAAATTCTGTATCTAAGCTAAGGCTAAAGGATTTGCAGTGAGGTTCTGTAAGGGCATGTTTTGTACTTTTTATTAAACATCCAGGTATGTTGCCAAGTCCAAGTGAAGAAGTACTTTTGGTCCTTGACAGCACCTTTAGAACATACTACTTGTAATAATAGGAAGTGTAAGGGATTCTGTGATATGTGAGATTTAATAGATGTTTCAAGGGTATAATATTCACTGAATTAGTTAGGGAAGAAATTGGAAATGCGCATTAGGTTGGAGTGATTAGTGGGCATTGCTCCTTAATTTCATAAGTTAGCTAAAGAAGGATTTATATTTATCCTTAGCACCAGCAGCTAACGTAATTCCCTAATTTTGATACTTTCCCTGTCATCTGTCGTGCTGCGTTTGATCTACTATGTAATTTGAGGGGTTTTGTATTTCTGTTTTTGTATAGTTAATTATGTTAGTGGACTACCACTGTTTTTTTATTTCTCATTATATGATATTCTGTTCAGGACTGACAACTCCATACATTTATCTAAGTGAGTGTTGGAATCCTTTGTGTAGGTTACAGATATGTTAGCATCATAGCTGGTTCAGACATGGCTGAAAAATCAGATTGTGGGATAGAATTTTATGAGGTTAATGTGCTTGAAATCCTTAAATTTCCGGTTATCGGTTTCATGAACTTAGGAGATTTTGAAAGCAAATTTCATGTTTTTATGGTGAAACTTAATTGGGGAAAGGACAGAGTACAGAATAGTACATACAAAGGCAATATTTGTGAGGAACAGATACAGAGTATTGCATCCTCCACTGATTATTTTATTTTTATTTCATCCAGGGAGTTTTTATTGATTAAATCCAACAACTTCAGGACATAGTCTATACCGGAGGTATAAGTGCTCCAATTAATAGAGGGGAGACATTGAAGTCTCCCAAAATAATGAAATTCTTGTTAAGAGAGAGCTCTTTGAGTACTTTTAGGAATCAAACATAATCCACAGGAGACATGGTGGATGCCCGATAGGGGTTGAAACGTGGAGATGAAATCAGCAAGGAAAGGAAAGCAGTATTGTTGGAAGTGAGTTCATCTTCAAGTCTTGGTGAGTACCTTCACATGATAAGCCTTGTTTTGACAAAATCACTCCAAGACGCCACTGATATGAAGACGGCATTTTATATATCATGGAGAATGCTAGGTAAAACAATAAAAAAAAAGATAGATGGGTGCACAGTTCTCAGGATAAAAACGTACCCATTCCTGGTGTATACACTGATGCCAGGACTGAAAAAAGGCAGCATAGAATCATCCAAGCATATCAACATTCCTATAACAGAGTTAGGAGGCCAGGCTCAGGGGGAAGATGCCCACCCCCATTGTAGATGGAAGAAGTAGTCCACAAAAACACAAAAAAACTGACACGCCAAAAAGACTATTATGGATAAGGAATCAATTATGTACTGTTACTATTATAAAAGAAGAATGGAATTTCCAGATATAAGATATTAAGAAAGATTTAGAGATAAATTACAACAAATAAAAATACTTGCACAAAAAACTTCATATAAACATTTTTATTCATTAATACAACAGATCCATGAGAAACATTACAGAGATGAAGAAACACTGGACTACCATGAAAAAGAAGCAACAGAGAATGTGCAAAGATATAAAGAACAAACCCCAGAGATTTTGAAATGCATAAAATAGAAACATGCACATGAGGAAGAAAAAAAAAAAGAGATTGGTTATGGTGCAATATTTATGCAAAGGAGAAAGGTATTATATTCAATACAATGTATTTATTTATTTATTTATTTTACATTTGGTGACGGGGATAGTCCGACTGGATATATGTCCATTTTCAGCGGAGGCCCGGGGAGAAAAGCTCCAAGGTTAAAAGTAAAAAACACAAAGACAATTTAGAAGAAGTAGCTGCATATATTCATTTGCATATCAATAACAATGGCAGTTACAGTAGTAACGTGCATACAGCAGATACATGCATACACTAGTTACATTGCTTGCAGAGGTTAAATTACATACATATTCAGACTTGATCAGTTACAAATACTGGGTAGAAATATTTTGTATCTTGACATTCTGGCCAAAGCAGATAACTGAGGTTCCCTTCCTATTATAGGACCGTACCCACTAAGATTGGGGAAAGGACTAGACCTATTTGGTATGAAACTAGTATACTTAAGATGGGACATGAAGTAGTGATGTAGAGAGAAATCCTAGTCGGGTCTAGATCATGGGCATAACCAGTGTGATTTGAGGTGTCTAGTTTGTTTTTGAATATGGCTAAGGATGGTTGTAATGTCAGGTCTGTTGGTAGACAGTTCCATGTTTTGCCAACAGAGTTGGCAAATAGTGAGTTACCAGCAGAGTGGTTTGCTTTGACTGTCTGAACCAGTAGTCTGGTGGAGGATCGAAGTTGTTGTTGTAGGGGGTGATTATATTTTTTAATGCTGGAGTTTTTTCTGGGCAGTAAAGAACTTTATGTGTTACTACGAGTTGATTGAACTGTAGTAAGTTGGGTATGTTGGGAAGTTCCATCCATCCTAAGAGGTTTAGATTGATGCAGTGGTGGGTCCAGTATGGTGAGTTGGCAGCAAATATAGCAATATTGTTATAGCAGGTTGCTAGTTTATTAAGATCTGATTTGATCAGGTTGGAAAAGCGAGGTGAGGCATAGAGAAGGGTTGATAATAGTTGGGATCGGGCAATTGCAGCTCTAGCTGGTGGAGTGAGGAATGATTTGATCCTATATAGTGACCCGAGTTTCTATGGACTGTTTGTATGGTTTGATTTATGTGTTTGTCAAACCTGAGGTTGTTGTCCACTATAATACCTAATAGTTTGTTTTGTGCTTCTGGGGAGATGATTGTGCCATTGTTTGCTGTTATGTTCAATGGTGTTGTTGGGGGCCTGCTTGTGGGGGAGAATAAAAGCAGTTTGGTTTTGTTGGGGTTTAGAATCAGACATTGGTTTGAGAGCCAGTTTTCAACTGTGTTGAAGGTGTTTTGGGTTAAGGTAAGTATGTTAGCAGGCGAGGTTGCAGAACAAATTAGAGTGGAGTCATCTGCATATTGTATGCAGGTAGCATCCGGGATGGCTGTATGGAGGTCATTGGTAAAGAGAGAGAAAAGAAGAGGTCCTAATATGGAGCCCTGGGGAACTCCTAGTGTGATGGGGAGGCTGGATGATAGCTTGGTTTGCCAAAGCACTGCCTGCTGCTTACTATTTAGATAGGATTCAAAACATTGGGGTGCATGATTGTTTAAAGCAAAGGACTTTAAGGTTCTCATAAGTATTTTATGGTCTACCATGTCAAAGGCCTTGGATAGATCGAGAAATAGTGCAGAGGATAGTTTATTGTTGTTCTGGTTTTAGTTTATGATGTTTGAGAATGAAAGGAGGGCTTAGATGGTACTATTATTTGGCCTGAAACCATGTTGTGTATTGGACAGATGTTTGTTGTGGGTGAGATATTGCATAAGTTGCATGTGTATGCACTTTTCCATGATTTTAGCTAGTGGAGACAATATAGCAATAGGCCTATAGTTTGACAGTTCAGTAGAACTGCCTCCCTTGTGAAGAGGTATAACATGGGAGATTTTCCAGATGGTGGGTACGGTGGCTTCAGACAGAGTCCGGTTAATCAGTATAGAGACTGGGTATGCTATAGCATCTGCAGCCTTTTGTAAGTAGTCTGCAGGGAGTAGATCAGCAGCTAGAGTTGTGGGTCTCAGTTTCTTAAGTAAGGTCACTATTAGATGGGTAGGTACAGGTAGGAAGCTAAATGGTGTTTGGGTATTGGTAGGTGCTAAGCTTGGATTAGGGCCATTGGGAGTGAGTTTGCTGGTCAGAGATTGGATAGTCTCTGTGAAAAAGATGTTAAAGGTGTTAGCTATATTTTCAGAGGATATATCGTTGGCAGTTGTGGATGGTAGGGTGGTAGTTTGGCTTGGGCGTAGTAGTTTGTTGAGCACAGCCTAGAACTTTTGAGGTCTATTTTGGTGGGTTTGTTGTAGGTGGAAGTAATAGTTCTTTTTATCTAAGGTTATAGATTTTTTGGTGTCATTTCTTAGTTGTCTGAATTTAAGCTGATCATTGGGGTTTTTTGTTGTTCAGTAGGTAGCCCACACCTTATTTCTTAGTGTGATTTTGTTTTCTTTGGTGTCTTTAGTGATGCATGGCGCAATATTAACTTTAGTTCTGACGGTACGAGTGGGAGCAAGGGAGGTGAGGACAGTAAGGAATTTAGCATTAAAGTATGAGACTGCATCATCTAGGGGAAGATTCTTTAGGGCTGATCAGTTACAAGCTTTAAGTTCATTATTGAATTCATTAAGGTTGAAGTTCCTATGGCTTCTAATAGTCCTGTAAGTGGGGTTTTGGGAGTAGTTTACACTAAACCTGATTATATAGGTGAGGCAATGGTCACTGTGGTTATCAGGTAAAGTACCAGATGTATAGCACTGTGGGGGGCTGTTAATGAGTATCCAGTCAAGGGTACTTTCTATTTGGTTGTGTTTACCTATCCTAGTGGGAAGGGATATGGTCTGGGTAAACCCATGTAGGTTTACATGGGTTGTGGGGGTTTCAATGGAACAGGTTTTCCAATCAATGTTGAAATCCCCTAGTATGATGGTTTCTTGTGGATGTGTAAGGGATAGCCAGTTTAAGAGGTGTTCAAGGGTTTCTGTGTTCTTACCTGGGGGAATATAGCCACAGACTATGTTTATGTTTTTGTTACAGTTAATTTTTAGTTTGACGATGAGAATTTCAGCATTGTTGATTTGAGGGGATTGCTGCATATCCAAAGTGACAGATAAGTCATATTTGTAAAGTATGGCTACCCCGCCACCCTTTCTTTAGGAACATTCTAGTCTATGCATATTGTAAAGTATGGCTACCCCGCCACCCTTTCTTGAGGAACATTCTAGTCTATGCATATTGTACCCTGGTGGCAATGCCTCATTGTCCTTAGTGGAAGGTTTTAGCCACGTTTCTGTGAGGCATAGTATATCTGGTGTAGTAAGATCTAAGAGGGTGTGGACATGATGAATTTTATTGTTTATGCACCTGATGTTTAGATGGCAGGCCAGCAAGACATTTGGTGGCCTGTTTGACAGAGCAATGTTGGTAGGGGTGTTGGTGGGGAGGCTTGGGTTGAGAAGTTTAGGTGGGCCAGGGTTTGGATGGATGTTGCCATACATTGTTAGGTTGTTTCTTAACCTGAGTAGTAGTTTCCATATTTTATGCAGAATTTTTTGATAGTGTGTAGGTTTGGGTTAAATGTAGCAGGGTCTAGTAAGGATGTATTTCTGTGAAGTTGAGGAGTTGGATATATAGGGTAGTGAGAGGTGAGCATATTTATTTCTGCTTGTTAGAGTGGAAGTTTGAAATTTTGGGTATTGGTAGCCTAGTTTACTCTTGGTTTCATAGGCTGAGAGGAGGTAGGGGATGAGCAGCACTGTTGTTAGTAGGGTTGGTAATAGCAAGGTGGGAGGTGACATAGCTACCTAACTTGACACTTGAGCCTAGGAAATGATGACAGGGGAGGGGCAACTGATTGCTGATTGAGTACTGCTGCTTTGATTACAGATTGTCACTGATTGTTTTTTGTGGGGATGGGGTGTAGTGTCGACTAGTTAAATTTAGGACCACTGGGGGTGGGTGGAATATGGAGGAGGGTGAGGCACGGAGCGAGTCTGAGCGAAGCGGGGCTAAACCAATCACAAGACACTAGACACCAGTGCTAAGAGCTACAGGTAAATTGCTTTCTTTTAAAGTTGAATTAAAGTTAGGGGATACTTTTTAAAGGTAAAATTGTATACAAGAGATATTTCTTTTGGATACAGGCTAGTTTTGGGTACCGGGAGTGGGTAAGTTGGTGATAGTACTCTCTACATTTTAGTAATACTAGCGACTGTGGGCAGATCAATTTTAGGTCAATTTCTTAATTTCTAACTTTTAATTAGGGGCTCAGGGGCTAACTGCCAGTGCAGGACCCAGTATCAGTAAAGTAGTAGCTTTGAGGTAAATAGTTTTAAGGTAATATTAACCTTTTGTATTTTTGTTTGATTTAAGAGTAAGGTGGTACAGAGTTCCATGTTATTCACAGGCTGGGAGGCTTGTAGCTTGTTCTGCAGCTTGGGAAGTCTATCTGGGATCCGAGTCCTTTTGTAGTTTTGTTTGGTTTAAGGGTAAGGTGGCACAGTGTTCCATGTTATTCACAGGCTGGGAGGCTTGTAGCTTGTTCTGCAGCTTGTTCTGCTGCTTGGGAAGTCTATCTGGGATCTGATTCCTTTTGTAGTTTTATTTGGTTTAAATGTAAGGTGGTACAGTGTTCTGCATTATTCGTAGGCTGGGAGGCTTGTAGCTTGTTCTGCAGCTTGGGTAGTCTATCTGGGATCTGAGTCCTTTTGTAGTTTTGTTTGGTTTAAGGGTAAGGTGATGCAGCGTTCCACATTATTCACAGGCTGGGAGGCTTGTAGCTTGTTCTGCAGCTTGTTCTGCAGCTTGGGAAGTCTATCTGGGATCTGAGTCCTTTTGTAGTTTTGTTTGGTTTAAGGGTAAGGTGGTACAGCGTTCTGCATTATTCGCAGGCTGGGAGGCTTGTAGCTTGTTCTGCAACTTGTTCTGCAGCTTGGGAAATCTATCTGGGATCTGAGTCATTTTGTAGATTTTACTGGCTGGGTCCTGGTAAACAAAAAAAAAAACAGGTTCAGTGATATTTGAAGAGAAATACAGGCAAATGCACGATATGGAAAACTTTGAAATACCAAAAAATAAATAAATAAATAAAATAACAAAGGGGAATGTAACAAAGAGGATTAATAAGGTGGAACTTAAACAAATAGAAACTGAAGTTATGGATTACCTAGTATGTGAAGGATTTAGTGTGGAAAATTAAAAACACAGGCAATTTCACAGTATGATAAAATAATGGGTCCCCAGATCAAGAAGCAACAGGTGGAGCAACAGGCATCTGAAGAAGATTTGCCTTATGATGATGATGATGATGATGCTGTGGAGCCTTTTTATTAGAGACCAGTACGAAAGTCCATTTGAAGTTGCACCTCAATAAAGGGAGAAGGAAACAGCGGCAAGTCTGATGCAGGTAATGTTCTGGAATGATGCGCCAAAGCTTTCCCATACAAAGGAGCAACAGATGAAGCAGGGTGCATCTGAATAGGATATGTGCCATAAAGACTTTTAGGGACTTTCTGTAGAATACGTGCAGGAAACAGAGACCAAACAAAATATTCTCAGTCCAGAAAAAAATAATATTGGGAAGATCTGCTCAATTTAATAGAGATGGACACAGATATTTAGATAAATGGAATAAATTACAAAAAGTAAATATGTACCAAATTGTGAAACAATTGACAAACAAGTGAAAAAAATAATCAGGACTATTAAAAGAATTTCACATAATATAACAGAAAAAAATAGAAGATATAATTTTGCAGCTAAACTAATAATGTCGATAATGTTACCATACAATGTATTGTAACAAAGGAAAAATATCAGCACACTATCAAAAAGACAGTGAAAAATCTATAGGTTTTAACTTTATTACAAAATTATATCACACAATGTGTAGGGAAGGAGGCTGGCATAATGGTTAAGGTGTTTCCCTTCCAAACATAAGTTGCAGGGTTTGAAACTAACATGGGGTAATTGGCCAAGCTTAAAATGGCCCACAAGGCAGTTAGCCTAATACTAATCTATGAACCTAAGCAAAACAAGGTAATTTATTTTGCTTTTTAACTTACTGTTATTACTAGTATCTTGGTGATGTAGTGTTACTTTCTGTGTATTAAAAATCACATGTGATGTGGGTATTTAAAGAAAGACAGTTAAGACGCCTGGTGCTGTATGCCATCCTTTCTGAAACAAGTCAGACTAGCAGTCATCTCATCCTATGGTGACATATACTTGATCTCCCTAGAATGAGACCAACTCTGCAGCCAGTTGTTGAAGCCAGTTATCTTATTCTTGTACCTTGCCATCGTTCATGATGAAGGAATGATTCCACTCAGGGGCAGAGTCTTAATTGCAATTGCCATTTAGCTGAAACACCTGATTCATAGGCTCATAGGTTCATAGGTTGGTACTAGGCTATCGGCCCTAGGGCCTATACAAGCCTAGCCATAACAATTCCCTGGCTATTTCTTCCCACACTATTTACTTCCCTGGACCCCTGTCTAGCAGGGTGACTGACATGATCCCTGGGGTGAATTTCCTTTCTCCCATCCAGTCATCAAGGTTCTTTTTGAAGAGGGCCTAAGAGGCACTCTGCTTGACATGTATAGGCAGTCTATTCCAGAGTCTGGGGAGTCTCTGGGTCAGGAACCTATCCCTCCAGCATGTTTTGTTTATTGTGATGACAAGATTTAGATCCCTGGAGTGTGTGGCTCTGAGGGATTGGGATTTTTTTAAGTGGAGCATGTCCAACAGCTCAGGGTTTGACACAGCCTTGTATGTTAAGCAGAGATTGCCCCTGAGTAGATGAGATGCCACAGAGTATAGCTGGAGCTTTTTTTAGATGGTCAGCATAGGGCATCTGCTTTAGGCCTGTGATTCTTTTAGTGAGGTATTTCTGTGGCCTTTCCAGTTTTTGCAGATGTCTTGAGAGGTACATACCAAATGGGGTGTTGTATTCTATAATGGGTCTAATGAGGGATGAGTAGAGTGGAACAATGACCTCCTTTTTCCTGGATGAAAAGCCCTTAGTGATGAGGTGTGCCACATGGAAGGATTTCCTGACTGTTGTGGCGATATTGTTATTGAAGATGAGACCACTGTCCACCTGTGTCCCTAAGTCTCTTATCACACTTTTGGTGTTTAGTGTACTGCCACCTATGTGATAATTCACTGGTACATGTTTTTTCCCAAAGGGGATAACTATACATTTCTTGTCATTGAGCTTGAGCCCATGGCTCTGGCACCAAGCATCTGTTTC
The DNA here is from genome assembly GCF_019279795.1 of Protopterus annectens. Lineage (NCBI taxonomy): Eukaryota > Metazoa > Chordata > Ceratodontiformes > Protopteridae > Protopterus > Protopterus annectens. Next base: position 1,658,318,032 of record NC_056743.1, read on the forward strand.
TGTAAGGCCCTTTTGTAGAGTATCCACATCATTTGGGGATTCAATAATGGCTCCCAGTTTGCAGTCATCTGCAAACTTTGTTAGCCAGAGTCCCTTAGTGTTGGCCTGAACTTCAGAGAAGTAGATACCAAACAAGAGAGGTCCCAGGACTGAACTCTGAGGTACTCCACTTGTCACATGTCTGGAGCTTGATTTGGAGTCAGCTACTTTTACAGTGTGGATTCTGTCAGTAAGCCAGTTTGCAACCCATCGAGTGATGTAGGGATTAATGCCCAACTTAGTAAGTTTATCTATGATTCCAGAGTGGGGGGTGATGTCAAAGGCCTTGGCGAGGTCCAGATAGGCTGTGTGGACTGACTTGATATCCTTCAAGAGTAATTTACATATATTCCATGTTGCCTCTGATTCAAGAGGTCTAATGTATCACACAGTGGAAATTCTAGCCTTGCTTGGTTAAGTACTATTTCTACTTAGTAAGCGAATGAAAGAAAAAAAACAACTACAAGGGCTTGAGAACTGGAGACAGTTTTACATAACTTTAATAGAAGCAATTACCTGGACTCTAGTGTTGCTCTGTGCAAATCCAGTGCTTATTAGAAAACAGAGGGAAGTAGTTAGTTTTAATCAATCATCGCATTTCAAAGTGGCAGATAACCACATGAAGTGTGCTGGCGAGGATGGTCACTTGTGCGACAAAAGTAATGATACTACTAAATGAGATCATCTCTATCTATATAGTGCCCATTGTGACTCCACTGTTTGTAGCACAATCCAGGAGAGGTATGTGAAATGTAATATAAGTGCAAAGGTTTGAGGAAAAAAATGTCCTTTACATCAGGTTTAAAAACAAGAAGTGGCTGCAGCATTTTTATTAAAATATGATCATCATAAAAACATAAACACTTGAAAAGATGTTGAAGTTGTTCCTATATCTATTGCAGGCATTAAAATAATAAATATTCATTGTCTGACAGCCTAAATGTTCTTCTTATCAGCTTTTCCCGGTTAGGGGTCTCCACAGCGGAACTCTGGTCCACTAATGATTAGCAGTAGATTTTTACGGGGCTGAGGTGCCAGCCAGACACCCAACCTTCAACGAAGGCACACCTATTCACACATGTCTTTCGAACGTCACTCGACCGCGGGGAGGACATGTAGCCTCCACACATGTGAGGCGACAACGCTACCGCTGCACCAATATGGCTATAATGCAATATGTTAGCTAAAACAATACTATTCTAGGCAAGTCTGACCCAAATAGCTGATAATGAAGATTTGGTTTTGCTTGTTTGAATGTCAAAATTGTGCCATTGACCAGTATATTTTGCTTGTGAGAGAACTGAGAGTATGATTTTAAAAGATGGACAAAACAATACACATGATATATTAAGCTTCTAAATGCAGAATTTGAAAGTCAGAGTAATTGTCAGTGGAATTTCGCAGACTGATTTCATCGGATGCTTATTACTGAATGTAGCTATATTTTCTGAAGATACCATTGTGAGGTATTACTCTTGTGACCATGAATCAAAAACAGATAGTGATGCTGTTATAATTAAGTTCAGCAGTGTGGGGGAATCTTTCACACAGGCAGTTTAGAGGTCTTGCTCCCTTGCAAAAATATGCATGTATGTGATTTTATTTCCATGGGCTTGCTTTGAAAATATTGTTAATGTTTCATTATGTACAAATTATCCTGGATGCTTCTTGAAATTGTGATAGAGATCCTCAGTATACTGGACCTGAAACTATACATATGCAGTAATATATATCAAGTTTGATATCATGACATCTCGGTGTATTCCCTAAATATAAATATAGTTACCTTAGGGTTAGTATATATCAATTAACAAAGGTATGCAAGAAATGTTGGAGTATAGGGGTGAAGCAACACTGCAAAAGTGCTTTAAAGGTGCAAAACAACATTACTTTTCAGGAGTTTATATATATGTTTAATTATGGTCTATTTTTTAAAATATTGGGCTAAAAATATTAAATTTTATCACTTCTTGTAGTCTATCAAGGCAGTGTTACATTTTGTGGAGTACTGCATACTTTTTCATTTATCACGCTGTGGGCAACATGTCAGGCATCTGCAACCACACAGATCCATGTGGGGCCGTAGCTTAGATGTGAAGCTGAGGACACATCTGCATGCTTCTACTACACTGCATATACCAGTGGGAGTGTAGTTTTGTGGTGGTGGGCTTCTAACCTACATCTATGTGAGAAAGCTTTTGTGCCACTTCAGCATGGACATAGTTGGGGGTCAGTCATGTTAGTTGCTGCAGGAAGCAGCTGAGACATAAAGCAGGGTATAGCTGGTTTGCCAGTTACCTAATAACCTTAATTTTATTAATTGTAGCATATGTAGCACATTATTAGTAATGTTTTCCTTCTTACTGTGTCTCACTCCTGCAGGTCATGATGCTGAGAACCACAGATACATAAGCAACAGCTTGATCCTGCCACTGTGTCTAGACAGTGGGCGGTAAGAGAGATGGCAGTGCTTTATCAGTTATTTTTTACTTTTCCCTGGCAGGAAGCTTGGCCTGATTGGCTGCTGTGGCCATATTATCAGTGCTTCCAGAGATGTGGGCATCATTTGATGGTGTGAAGGTTTTCTGGGCAGCCACCACTTTACCTCTCCTGTTCTGCAGAGTAGATACATTTGACGGGCAGGCTCATATCATCAGCATTCAAAGAAGGGTGTGACTCTCATTACTTCTCACCTCATTGTCAGCTTGGTGTACCCCTAATCAGATTTACCCCAACTCATGCTAATATTTGAATGTTCTTCCTTAGTTGTCTGTACCCTTTTGTGTTTGTTTGTGTGTATGTGCTGCCTAGTTCTTATCAGATTTTGTCCCTTTGTTTTCCTATCACCATCCCGTCAAGGGCAAATATCTATCCCAGCAGAGTGCTGCCCCCCTGACATCTCAGATGCTCAGGTAAGAGCCGCCTCAAAGCAAAAGCACAGCATCAATGGGACAGACAGATGTCCGGGCTCGCGCTACATGAACTCAAGAAGAGCTAAGCCAAACACAAAAATACTACTCAATCTCACAATTACTACTACAGGATATGTGCCCAAAGAGTGGCGAGCATAAGCAAAGTCCTCCTCTCCCATAAGGTGGTGCCTCAACGGAAATCCTGAACTATAAGCCTGGCTAGCTTATACGGTCACCTGCAAGCTATGATCATGGATAAAATGGACCTCAACCTAAATAATATTGAGGAGACCCACAAAACATACTGTTTGTTACCCAGTTTTGTTTTGTTAAGCCTCTATCCCTTAAACCTGGTTGATTTCTTTTCAACAGTCACCAAGGCGAGGTGGTCCCCCTGGGTGGTCCCCAGCCTACGGACCCTTCCAAAATCATCTCGGAATGCATCACCAGCTGGCATTATAGATAAGCTCACCAGCTTAAATATCACTAGATGGATTGCAACTGGCTCAAAATTAGAACCCCACATGTTAGAAACTCTGGAGCCACAAATTGCTGAGCCAGTTACAAAGTCCTGGGTCCCCACAAGGTCCAGTCCTGGGACCTCTCTTGTTCGGTATATATTTCTTTCCAGTAGGTACATAGTCTGGGAGACTGATGGCGGTAGGATTGGCGACACGGCAGGTTTTATAAACCGAACTCTCTCGACAGCATCCTCCACCAAGAGGATCAAAGGGCTCAAACAGATGCCATATGCTGCCCGGGGTAAAAACATGAACCTTATCTCTGCATATCCATATCTACATCTATATATCTATATATCTATACATCAGTACATATATCTGTTAACTATTTTATCTATCTAGATATAGAGATAGAAAGCTAGATCGATAGAGAAATTAGATAGATGGATAGGCAGACAGATATGATGCCAGTGAAAATGCTTTTCTGTGCATTTTACTAATCTCAGCTACAGTTCACAGTTGATGGATTCTGAATTTTTATGGAGTTTGTTTTGTTACTCAGCCTAAAAAACTGTCATGCCTTCATAAGGAAGCTATGTACACATTCATTCTAATGTGTATATGGCTGCCAGCTGTAATCTGGAACATGTATTAGAACAGTGAGTCTTGTTGACGTTGATATATCAGATTGTGAATTATAACACCAGTGCAGGATTACCTAGCTTCCCATTATTCTTACTGCAGTGTGCATGTTTCCAAACTATAGGAATGTAAGTGTTGCACAGTAGTAATTCATAATGGCATGTAAATGGCAGATGATATAGTTCAAAGTAATTTCTGGATTCCCCTCTTACCATAACATTCAATGCAATATGCACATTACTGTTGTCTGCAGGCCAGCAACTTCCGTGTGGAACTGAATTTTATGGACACATGTATGACCAATGGAGTATCTGAAGGAGACATCTGGTGTTCCAGTTTTCCTCCAATACTTAGTGTGGCCTGCACATGCCTGCCACCTGCAGGCTAGTAAGTGCAGTGCAGCACTGAGTCCCACTGCTATCTCTAAACTAGAAGGCATATTGTAAGAACTATGAGCCTTTAGTCACACTTTATACACAGTTTTCCATTCATTATGAATACATTCTGCTGCCTGCTGTTTGACACATGCAAAACATGACTGTTTTATTAAATCATCGACATGGTGAAATTCAGAGATTAAGGACCAAAGTATAGGACATTTTGGGTAGTGGGACTAGTTGGGCTAATAAAAAAAGGATTCCTCAGCATTCGTAGTTAGGTAACTTCATATGAACTACAAAAAGAGGCAATTGTGGGTGCACTGTTAATGCTGATAAGTGCAATACTGGCAAACATCAAAGACTGATGTAAAATTGATTTCATGAACTGTATTTATATCCAGACTTAGGAATGCTGTCCATTTCTGCAATGGTCTTAAAAAAACTTACCCCGGGATTCATGAAGCTTACGCCAGGTGCAGGCGTAGCATAGGTGGTATAACGCCAAATATGGCCGTCGAGCAATTCAGGTACGAACCAATTTCACGTGCACTACCGGCGTACGCCAGAACTGTGCAGCCCTCAGCTTAGGTATGCTAATCACCCCATGCGCAGTGCTGCATCATGCAAATGAAGGTACATAGCGATTTATGAAGTGGTGCAGGCGTAGCGTAAGCCCACGGAAATGTAAACCAAAAAACATGGTTTACATTTTCCCAAACAGAACATCGGAGCTATGGAAGCGGACCAGACTCATGTATTACAAAGTTAACATATGCCAATGGCTAAATACACAGCCAATGGCATAAGAAAAGATGCACAACACCTAAAAAACAACATTTAATGTCATATCCATAGTAACGCAAAGTACAACCGCAGGGCATGTGTGCGCAAACGGGAACAGAAAGAAAATATATACAAATGACATAAAATCGCAATGTAATACAAATCAGGATTTCACCATAATACTCAATGGTATGCATGGTACACCACAACCAAGCTGCGAAGGTTGCTAAGGGTCTGTGACAGTGTTCGGCGCGCTAACTATGAATTAATAGTCAATGCCATGCAAATGAGGCAGGTAATACTGAATCGCAAACGTCCCGCCGGATTAAGGATGTACCATATGGTGCAGTGCTATAACACCGAGGAGTGGCTAAGAGGTATACATGACATCAGCAGTGGGGTGTGCCACCGTAGCTGTAAGCACATTGGAGCAATGCAAATCTGGCCTGGCCATTGCTAAGCAAAGCCAAAGGACAGGGGTGGGGAGGTAGGTATAGCATTGTTTAGCTGAGAGCACATATAGTGCCCAAAAGTGCATGTGTATGGGGATAAAAATGTGCCCTAAACCCGGTAAGTGGATGCACGTGCTGCGAACCATAGCATAAACAGGAAGGTCAGGGGAAGAAAAGAAGGAAATGCTGCAGTAGGGTAACTGGAGTACAACTGAGCAATTAACACCTATTAACTTACAGCGGGCAATCGACAGCAGCTGGCAAGTCTGCTCACAGAAACCTGTAAAACAGGATAGGGGAGGTGTTGGATTGCAAAGAAAGGAGAACTGTCATAGCAGAGCAAAGCAAACCTACAGTAGACCGGAAATAGAACACATTACACAAGATAAGCCAGGTCTAGGAAAATACAAATGAAAGCAGGCTGCTGGATGCATGCCAGAAAATGGTAGGTGAAACATGAAGAAATGTAAAGGGAAGGGCAAGAGGTAATCCATGGCAGCCAAATGTAATTCAACACCAAAGGCACCACAATAGTAGTTCCTTTAGTAAAACACATAAGATACCCTGTAGCTACAATCGTACATACACACCCTATGACATCTTCGGTGTTCACAGCACAATAGTATAAATTTTGAAAGCACCCTACACACACCTGTGTATTCCCAAACACTGCACCATAGGTGTAAACACATGGGGAACTTTTAAAATGTACATGTTGGGAGCTGCCATAGCTGTGATTCATCACCATGTGTTAGAGACTGACGGTGTTGTGGAGGATGATGCTGACAACCACCGCAGGCCCCGGAGGAGGAGAAGAGTGTTCAGATCAAGGGTAACCTACTAGGGGATACATGATCTGGAGATTGTAGAGCGTTACAGGGTGGACAGGGACATCTTACAGCAAATAGTTGAGCTGTGCCGGCCACGCCTGAGAACCAGAAATGACAGAGGGGAACCCATCCCAGTGGACACGAAGGTATGTGTAAGCTTGCGAATACTAGCCACAGGTACCTTTCAAAGGCCAACTGGAGATATAATGGGGATCTCACAGGCATCAGCATCCAGGGTACTACACCAGTTCCTGGATGCCATGTTACCACATGCCAATGAGTATATATACTTCTCCCAAACTAAGAGGAGTTGGCCAGCAATATGTGTCACTTCCACCATGTGGCACACTACCCGGTGGTACTGGGTGCGATAGACTGCACTCACATACATATCAAGTCACCACCCAGTGAGCATGGTAGGCGCTACATAAACTGCGAGGGATTCCACTCCATCAACTGCCAGGTCATGTGCAATGCCCAGGGCATTATCATGGATGTGTGTGCTGGCAGCCCTGGAAGCTACCATGACTACCATATCTGGCATGCCTCACAGCTGTATCAGGTATTTGTCAGGGAGGACATCCCACATGGTCACCTTGTGGGGGATGCTGGCTATGCACTGGAGCTGTGGATGATGACTCCCATCAGAAATGCACACACCCATGCAAGAATGCCATGATGAGGCATGTGCACAAACCAGAATCATCATAGAGCTTGTGTTCGGGATGCTGAAATCACGGTTCCGTTGCTTGGACACATCTGGTGGAGCCTTGCAGTACTCTCCAGGCACGTGTGCCCACATCTTCATAGTATGTGCCATGCTACATAATATGATCCTGCGGAAACAGCTGCAGCAGGGACAAAATGGTGAAGGCCCTCATAGCACACCGCAATTGCCAAGGCCATCACAGGCACAGAGGGATTAAGACCACAAACACCCTGTGCCAGCCCCAGTAGGCAGACAGAGGCATGCCCAATATGCCTATGCCTTGGCAAAGTGGGAACGTATAGCACATACTCTGACAGTGTAGGCCCCTACGGACTGACACACCTCTCCACCTACACACAAAGTAAAATGGATGGCACATGCACACGACCACCTGTAAATTGTAATGTATAGGTGGCCTACTGTGTGAATCCTACATAGGCAGCCCTCAAACATTGTACACACAACAGCTATTGGAAGAAGCAATGTCAACACCTGAACAGTACATGCACCCATCAGCATATGTTGGTGCTGTGTGTATAGGTTCCTAGGTACATCGGTAGGTACACGCCCGATTGTCAGAGGTCATAAACCAAATGAGGCAAACAGTGCTGTCACCATAACATCGAGTAACCAACTGTCGCTCAGTGGATCAGAGCCAATCGCAGGATCACATATGTGTAAGCACTGTTCTCCACACACTCTGCACGGAATCCCTGCTGCGTTAATGAGGGGCTCCACATAATGTAATCATGGATATCGTGTCAAGGCATGGGGTGTACCCATGACAGGTATCCATCACCCCAGCATGCTCCACCTATGGTCGTTTGAAGGTGTAGCACATTATCGTGTGTAGCTCACTGTGATATACATACCCAATGCTGGAGCACATCCAGTAAACATCACATGGACATACCATTAATAGGACTCATCCATATGTAAACTAACTGAGTTACCCAAGTGATTGCAGTATGGAGTAACAACCATAATATACTCCACATACAAAACGCCATAACACGTGTACAAATGCCAGATGCCCAAGTGGTAAATGCAGTGACCGTCGTGCATGTTCCCGTCCCACGTCCTGCAAGGGATGTAACGTAATCCCGAAGGCACGAATAATGCATGTCAGATGCAGGTCATCAGATCATGTTTAGCACACGTTAGTGGGAATATGCGTTGTCCAGTGCTGGTAAGCGTCGTTTAAATATGACTATACGGATATGTGCGAAACAGGGCTAAGCTTCTCTGAATATTGCGCAGATCATGGTCAATGATGTCCAGAACAGGTGAAACCAGCATTATTCACCCCTGTACTAATAGTGCCTGCTCTGAAGGGAAAAATGACCACTGCCAAGAGTAGAACGTGCAATCATGTATACAATCACCTAACACTATGGTAGCCAAGATGTACCTACAGCAGGTGTGTAATGTGACAGGTTCAAACACAAATGTGCGGAGTCCAGGAAACAGTATACACCGACAAGTACACAATGAAAGGTGTATTCTGCCTGTCACTCTCTCTGTCAGATATATATATATATATATATATATATATATATATATATATATATATATATATATATGTATATATATATATATATATATATATATATATATATATATATATATATATATATATATATAAATACAGATAGAAAAGAAAGGGTGATAGAGATATATATATATATATGGATTCACCGATATCTGCAAATATATGGATAGGTCAATGACATATACACAACCATGGAGGTACAAATAAATAGGATACCGCCAACTATGGAATCTGTCACATACCGACACGCATAACTACGAGGCTGAAAGACCGAAAGAACACAGTACCGGAACACTAGAACCACGAGTAATATTATCATGATATGAAGGGACATTTAGTTACTGCTGCCGGTGTTGCGGTCCACGTAGGTACTGTGTTCAACTGTGTTTGTGATTGCCGTAGTCTGTGTATGTGTGTGTTGAGGGTGCCGTGTGCGTTACCGCGTGACTGTAATGTGTGTGTGTGTGTCTGCATCATGTGTCTGTTAGTGCCAACTCAGAGGTAGATCATTACGGTAGGTGTGGTTATAGCTAGCCATAGGCATATGGTTACCACCTGTCCCACATTAGGAGGGACAGTCCCTCCCTGGGCAGTTGTGTCCTGACATAAAACATTACAAAGGGCAAATGTCCGAGATTGTAGGACATTATTATGTCCCATATATTATGTAATAGTTGCATTAAATAGTTATGCCTGTATGTAAGAAACGTAAATGTTACATGCAATATGATAAGTAGCCAAAGTCCTACAACAATAAGTATGTATTGAGGATAAAAGTATGTGCTATCCTGTGTACTGACCATGGGTATGTGTCAGCCTGTAAACACCGATGTGTGTCCCGCAAGTGTCCCACAATGGCCATCTGAAAAGATGGCAACCCATTCCAAAGAGTTTCAGTTACCAACACAACTGCAATGAGTGCAAATATCTCGGACAGAAATACACGGGACAGCTGTCATTTAGTAACATTCCTTTACTTATCGCTGTAATTCCAGAGGTATGGAAGTATCAACCTCACCTGCATACTATATAGAAACCAATTAACAACAGCCCAATGTATATGCCCGTAACAAAAGTCTACTAACTGATAGGTCTTTAATTAGGGAAGGAGCCCTCACACATATATGGAATATGTAGAAATGCAAGCCCCATAAACCTGTATATGCTATGTACACCCACCTACATCCCCCACACACAAAACTTTAGCAATACAGACTGTAATTGCAGCACAAACATCCAGTCAGTCAATTACATCTGCAGAAGTGTTAACATACCTTGTGAGAGACACATTTTAAAGGCGCCATGTGAAATCGTAGCCGTTGTATAATGGAACAAACGGCGATGTTGCAGGTTTTGTTTGCAATAGTCCCTTATCAGACAGTTGGGATGACAGGTACACTCACATGTAGAACCACATACTCTAGCCGTCACACACAATCCATGGGAGACATGAATCCAAACTATCTGTGTCTCTACACATAGCAGTTGCAATTACACACAACAAAACACAATACAGGCCATCTCCCCAAAGGTAGAGCAAATGGGCAACGCCCAAGTGGAGAATTCAATTATACCCTACTGTTGCCGCGTAATTGGTGAATGGAGTAGCTGCACAGCTGATGTGCAAGTAATAATTCACTCAGGAACACCAATTGGCGGCAGGAAGCCACATGTTACAGGTATCGACGTATATAAGGATGACTTGCCAGACATTCAAACCGTATGCTCATACCATAGAACTGTTTAAACAGTGTAAGAGAGATAGTTACGAAAGTCCGTAACGATAACAAGGTATGTAGAACACTCAGTATGTAAGTGTATGTATAGCCTGTTTTGTATTAAATATGTTAGTGTATGTATAGCCTGTTTTGTATTAATTAAAAGTGTTCCCAATGCATAAAGTGGGAAAAGGTATTATGTAGTGATGTCTTGCTGAGCATAGCAACGCTTGTAGAAATTGTGTGTCCTGCAGTGGGCCACAAGGTAAACATCACAGACACCACAAGGGATGCTACATGAGGGCTTTAAACAGAACAATTCCATACCACCCGCCGTCAGTGGTAGGGTATGTCCAACAAATATGTGCCATAGCAGGGGATAGTATATGTTGATATACTGTCACAGTAGGCATCTGTATGGGCATATAACGACAATGACATGTCTAAGGTGGTCTCGCTGTGCAAGTATGCTTTGCATTATGGGATAATATGTAAAATATGTGTAATGTACAGTATTGTAGGTAGATATGTCAGATATTCTACACAGCATAATAGGCATATCATGCATACCAAAGGTATCATCTAATGGCATGTACAATATACAATAACAGGATACATATGGCTTGTAGTCATGGGACACTGTAACAGCATGATAGCTAATCTAAATGGAAGAGCTACTCAATTAACCATGCACAAAGGACATGTAATAGCTTCACAGGTTCATAGTGGGGTATTATGCAGTCTGGCAAGTCTATGTGTAAGCCCAACTACAGTGTTTACACCAGTGGCACCTCTCTAGGGTAGTGTCCTGTCTGTGAACAGCAGAGCCATGTGTTACCTGCACCTCTGCACAGTACAGCCACTGCAGTGATCCCTGGCATACATGTGTGTCTCCCATCCATCAAGTGAGGTATCACATGAACAGTGCTACTGAGTGTCCCTGAGTGATGTACATAGGAATCATGTTCCAAAGCATGTTGAGTGTCTGGTTTGGGAATGTAACCCTCAAGCACATCCCACTCATTGTTGCTTGTGTGCACATATCCATGAGCATGTTGCTCACAGTGGCTTTTGCTTATGTCGCTTATGTGGAGTATATCCATGAATATTGTTGTGGACATGGGCCCTGTCTGTTCAGCAGAGGTCACCCCTGAGTATGTAGTATGCAAATGTGTACAGTCGTGGTGTCCGTAGTTCTGCCGCATACATCAACCATCGGAGCTCAATAAACGTCATGGCATGTTAATGTTGTGGTATGTAAAGCTGTAGCTGTTCTGTAAGGTACACCCTAAACGGGGTGTTGTACCCTTGAATGTGTGTATACGTCTGGAGTTCAGCGGTACAATGGGTGCCTATGTTCCAGCTACAAACCCAGTACAGATAAGTGTGGCCACATAGAAGGATATCCACGCCACAGTGGCAATATGGTTATCAAAGGAGTGGGTGCGGCATACGTGTGTACTACGATCACGTACAATGTGACATGTATGTAGGGGACTACCACCTATGTGATAATCAGTGGGTAAATGGTGTAATGCAATGGGGATGTTCGTGCATCTTGTGTCATGCAGCTTGAGGCCATGATATTGATATCAGGTATACATCACAGTGACACCCTTATGGTGGGAGTCAGTATCAGCTGGTGGATCAATCATGGCACTTTGTATGCAGTTGTCTGGAAAGCTAGTCAGGGAAAGTCCCTCTGTGCTAGCCTGTACCTCAGGGAAGCATATACCGAACATGAGGGACCCTATGACTGAGGACTGTGGTACGCCAAGTGTAACTGAAATACAGTAGGTACTATGGTATGCTACCCTCATTGTGTGTGTCCTGTCCGTGAGCCACTTTGCATAACATCCTGAGACATAGGGGTCGATGTGCAGGTGGATGTGTATGTTGTCAATACCAGAATGGAGAACGGTGCTGAAAGCCAATGAGAGGACAATGTAGGCTGTGTAAACCCCCTTACCATCATCAACTACCCTGGTAACTGTATCAAAGGAGTCCACCAGGTGTAGAAGCCATGCTCTGGCCCTAACAAGTCCAACCTGGGTGGCATCAAAGGACCGGAGCCCACCAATGTCTCTGTGAATGACTTCCATGATGATGTGCCCCATAGCCTTGCAGAACAGTCCAGTCAGGAGTATAGGGCAATAGTCCCTCTCGTGCATTGTGGTGCCACCTGTGTGGAGTGTGATAACTATTGCTGTGTGTCATTCAGGGGCCACAATGTCTGATACAAGGCTATTACTGAATATGTTGGCCAAGTGGGGAGACATGTCGTTCAGAGGTTTGTATAAATCACAGCCTGGGATGCTGGACGGTCACAAGGAGTCAGTGTTCCAGGCCTTATAGAGTGCGGGTTAGTACTGTGTAGTTGTGACCGCAGGGACACCGCAATGTTCCTGCATGGATTGTGGCCCTGTAGGGAGTGAGAGGGTGTAATGTTAGCATTGAACCCATCCGCCAGCATGTTGCCAACATCACTCAGTTCTATAATGTTCCTGAGTAACTGTTGTATGTCAGAGCAGATGTGGGTATTGCCATTGACTACTGACATACCTCTGTACTCCCAGGGCTGTCAGGTGCAGGTCATCTGTGCCAAAGCATCATGTTTTGTTGACCATGTCAGTCAAAGCGGACAGATACCAGATGCCTGTGGAATGACAGCAGAAGCATAGGCAACTGTTGAAGTGACAGAGTCAGTCGTTGTACAGTGGTATCAGGTCCGGATGAATGCATAATGCTCCCCAGGGCTTGGCCCATACCTTCAGGGCTACAAGACTGGTGAGCTATTGCATGTCCCTGCACACGTAGTCTGTGAAGTTGCAGCTCAGGGCAGTCACACTAACATGGAGAATGACAGTCAAATTGCACCTGGTGAGGTGTGGCATGGGTGCATAGGTTATGTTGCAGGACCAGTTACCCAACAGCAAGATGTAAGTGACTATCACCTTGTGTAGCCTGCTGAGTGGGACATCAGTGTGACCGCCTACAGAGTCACCTATGACTGGTGTGTTGTGTATGTTATAACACCCTATTGGCTGTATGTGATGGGCACACATGAGTCTGTGGGCTATAAGTTATTGTTGTTGTGTTTGGTGATGGGGGCTGCCTTTGGTGCCTGCACAGAGTATGGAGAGGTACTGCACAAGTTGTACTCATATGTGTGGCCTGTGGTGGTGGAGATCTTGTGAGACTATGTGATGAGTGGGGTGTTTTGCAAATGTTACACATCCCCACATGATTGTCAGGTTCAGTCAGGGTTGGTGACAGCATTACCCCCAGCATGGCTGCATATGTGCATCTCCCACAGGCTGTAGTGTCGTATGTTGGGAGGTGAGCATTGACTGTGTACATGAGACAATTGCTCTATTGCTACATGTACGCCATATTCATCATATAGACAGGCAATAGCACTGATACGTGACAATTGGACATGCCTGTATATACAACCATGTCTCACAAGATATGTGAGTTACGTGTGTACAACAGCTGTTTTACTGTATGCAAGCTGGAAATGTAAGGACAGACAGCGTACTTGTGAGAAATGGTGTGGAATGGGTGCTATATTAATCAGTAGCTCATGAAGTGCTCACAAGTTCTGAACAAGTGTTGAGCATGAAAATGCAATACAGATAGGGTGATGGATAATATCAACCCACAAGTGGTGACAACAGTCATAATTGGTGGTGCTGCACTATTACCCTGCTGAGTATGGTCTGCAAGTCCAGGAACCATTATCAATGTAGATGTTAGCAGTACAGATGTAGATGACAGTACAGATGTTTGACTACATGTACCTTCGTATGTCACAGGAGTGTTCTACCAGTGGCCTGTTGACAGAATCAACACTACAAAAGGTGCCAGAGTGACATGTGCATATCATACCAGTGCCAGCTACAGTAAAACAGGGTTAATGTGTTGTACTCACCCCTCATTGTAGCCCATACCACACAGACAAATGTGAGGCATCTGTGTATGTAAGGATGTGAATGGCCATGACCTATGAGCAATAGCTGTCTCAGTGTTGTGAACAACATACAGAATGGGCTTTGTGGGTGAGGTGTGTGACATATGTGCACATTCTGACAGATGATATCAGCATTGCCACCGCTAGGTGAATAGCCCTGTACCCATTAACTACCACCTAGGCTGCAGTCAACATTATGGACACTGTGTAAGGGATGGTAATATGCAGTTCACCTCCCCGAGTTGGTGACGTCTCCAGGCCTCTTAGGTAGTCATACGAGGCACCCATGTCATGACAGGGTGCCATCCATGAGCAAGGAGATCATTGCACAGGCATACTCAGCACTTAGGTGACCAATATTGGGTCACATATCAACTTTAAGGGGTATTGGCCATGCATGGATGGGCGATACCAGCCTTCACAATCCTCACCTCCACTATGCAGCATGCTGGCTACCTTGCATAAAGACATGTGCTACACTATGATGTTGGACATGCTACATGTACATATCCTGATCTGAAAGACATATGTCATGGACAGCCACCGTCCTACTACTAGGATCGCCACATGCTGGATAGATCCCTATGCCATACATGTGACATACACCCGCCATACCATGCAACCCTGTCCATCAAAGCTGCACATGTCATCTCTGTCATACATGGTGTGATGACCGCATGGTAGATGTATTATCAACTGTCTGGATCAGTAATATGGCACTGATGCACCTTGCGGTGGCAAAATGGCTGTCAGATAGAGCTAGAAAACCTTGCCCGTACATGCTATAGTTGATAACCATCCCTGCAAATGACGTCTGACTAGCCATTGTCCCATGTCTATCACATGTGCAACACAAGCGATCCGTGGCAGGATGTTGAACAGCTGTACAGTGCCGTGTAGATGTATATGGCAAAACACATGCATGTAAAGGTTTCCATGTGTATGTGTGCATTGTCACTGCTCAAGTCCATTAAGGCAGTGTATGTGTTGATATGTGACATACACACAGCATCAAGGTCAACAGTATTACTGTGGACACATCCAGGCATATGCTGATAGGTAAGAACATCAGTGCAGGCAAACAGACATGCCCACATCAAGACAGCATTCACATGGAGTATGAACAATGTAATGAGGTGACACACATATATGGTGATGATATCCAATGCATAATGGGTGTTACATGTGTGTGACACAAACATGTCAGTCGTGTCAGTGTCATGATGATTTGCAAAGATAACTGTGCAGATGTACTAGATTTACTAGAAATGTATGTGCAGCAGTATCTCTGTACATCTCTGATACTGTGACCTGTCACCATCATTATGACTTACATATAATGCCTTGTTCACGCCTGCCAGCGTACAGCCACCAGGAGGATGATGTCCTCATCCCATACCTCCATGAGAACTATGAGGTGTTGTTCAGCCATGTGCCACAGCATGCCCAGCAGCGTGATGACCTGTGGCAGGATCTTCGCAGGAGGGTGAATGATGTGGGTGGCCATAACCGCACCTACCAGCAGGTGCGCAAACACTGCACAGACTTGATATGACATGCAAAACAGCGTGCCACTGCAATCACCAGGGAACAAGGTGGAACAGGTGGTGGGCCACCAACCCAGCCCCCACTCACACACACCGAGGAACTACTGGCCAGTCTGGGGTCACCCTCAGAACAGCATCCACAAACACTAGCTGCCATCGTGGAGGTGGGTGTCTCCCAACCAATGAGCCTGGAGTTGCCTGGTAAGTCAGTACTGCACATATGAATATTATATCCCATTTAGTTGCATGTGTCACTGTGCATTATGTAATGTACATCATATGCAAGGTATGTTGACACACATGCTGCATACTACAGTATGCTACCCTGTGTATGCACACATGTGCATACTATATGCTATTGTACAGGCAAATGTGTTAACATGCACAGTGCACCCTGTGGCTGTCATACAGTCATGGATAATGTTCAAACTGCTGTGTCACCCCTATACAGGTACCTCTGGCATGCCGCACAGACATCAGTCCATTGCAGGTGAGACTGTCATCAGTATCAGGCATGTTAAAGCATAGATCTATTCACCATGTGGCCAGTTAACACTTATACACTTGATGTTCTGTCCAGTCACGACATACAGGTCGCATCATCCATCATTCCCACTGGCTACCCATGTGCAATATATACAAATGAAATGATACACCAACATGAAACCACAGTATCTGTAATTGCTACATGTGTGGACAGCTATGCATACAATGGTGTAGGTGTTGTACAATGTAGGCATATGTACTATACATTGGAACAACACGTGTGGTACGCAAACAGTACCACACAGTGAGCTGGGATATGGACAGCCCACAGGAGTCACCATTGTGTTATATGCCCCTGCAATGGGTGCACACATTGTGATGTGCCATCTGACATGTCCCAGACATGTAGTGTTCTGGCTGCAATATTGTCACACTATCCCATAACACATACCCCACATACCAAACATACAACCCATTGGCTGCATAGCCCTGTGGATGGTGACATATCTGACATCTATGGGTGTTTGTCATATGGGACAACACAGACATGTGAGATAGGCGGCCATCACAAACATTTGGCCAACACATGTTCACACATGGCCCTGGGGGATGGCTAGAGACATGTAGCCACACAGTAGATGTGATGTGTATACACCCTGTTGCACATTGTCCACACATGGTCCAATTATAGCCTTAGTTGACTGATTATACAGTTGATGTGGTACACTGGACATCCTAAAAGCCTGTGCACAGCTAGTGGAGGTGTCACTTAAGTCTACCATATAAGATGTGTTGAACATCACAACTGTGTCATAGCATGACAGTAGTCACCTGTACAGCTTCCACAGACATTGACACCACATCAGGCCACAGATGCTGTACATTTCCCTTGCTGCTGTAGGACATCACCGTTAGCTGTGCACCTCATCAATCAATGTCATGTGAGACATGGTGAATTGACAAGTCTGCCATGTGTGGACATGGTTGCCAGGCAGCTAAGACTCTGTAGTAGTTTTGCAGGGGTGTCATCTGTAGGTCTTCCAGTGACCTGTCACATGACACAGCATGGTTTGGTGTGTATACACCTCAGCATCGTGGGTCACAATCCACAGTTATGTCATGGGTATGCATGCAGTTATGGCTATGCAATGTGTGCATATTATGCATTGTATAGCAATATAGATGCCTCATGATGCCATGCAATGGCACAGTGTCTGTACTTCACACTGTATAGCAATGTAGACGGCTCACACTACCCTTCCATACTCATGCACATTTGCTAAACATGCATTCTATCTGTAGGGCATACAGACAACACTGCAATGTGATGCCCATTACGATGTTGTACGTGTATCAGGACACCATTGTGTCAGACATGTATGCATGTTAATGCACACGTCAGCAGATTACATGTCAAGGTCACGTCAGCCATGTGTACTGTTAACCTGTTCTGGTTCACATGGTGTATCACGGGGATGCATGCTTGCTACCATGATTGTGTGAACTGCATGGCTACTGATATGACACCTGTTTACTGTAGTGTGCAACCCAAGAAGGTATGCTAACTAACACTATTAATGTCTGAGCTGCATGCTGTCTGCTGTATCACATGCGTGCTGCATGCCGTCTGTCAAATCACATGCATGGTGTGTCTGTGTGTGTGTCTATTGTAATTTAGAGTCTTTCTTTGCATTCACAGGTGATGTAGGTGCGTTACCCTTCTGCGGACCATCTGATGTTAGTGTCCCCACAGATACTAGCAGTGATGAACATATGCATGAGGTACAGGCAGGGTTGTCAGGGGCTGAATCTGTGCCAATGGTTGCCATCCCAGCTATGTCCCCCTCTTCCCCGCACACAGTTCTGCTGCCAACACATACCGCATCACCAGTGGCCATAGAGGAAGGACAGTCAGCATCTGTTAGCGTGGAACAGGAATGTGTGGTGGCTACAAAAGGTGTGTCTCCACACCATGGTGCCAGTGTAATGATTGCAGATGTGCCACACAGGCATGTGGCCGGTGCTGCTCGTAGGAGGACCTCTGGCAGACATGCACCTGCAGGACAGAGCGCAGCAGCTGGTATCACCAGACGCATGTTCCAGACTGTAATGGCGGCACAGGCACATGCTGAACGGCAGAACAGAGAAGGGCAGAGGCTGCAGAAGGCTGCTATCCGTACTCTAAATGACAACATCCAGGCATTGGCAAATGCCCAACAGCAGATTGCTGATGTTCTGGACAGGTGATTGGGTGAAATGGTCGGAATCCCTGACCGTGGCATGGCAATCCACGAGCGTGAGCTGTCTGTGCTGGAACATCTGGTAGGAGTGAGGCATAGGCCATGTGGACATAGGCCAGCTACACCACCTAGTGCAGGTCAACGTGAACGTGCCACCTCACATGCTCACTCCCATAGTGCTGGTAGCAGTAGCAGTGCAGCTGGTGCTGCACTGTCCGCACAAGGACACAGCAGGCCACGTGGATGTGGCCCTGGACTTTCCCAGTGGGGGCACGGTTCCAATGGACATGTGTCGTCAGACAGTAGCCAATCTGTACCTCCACCTGGTAGTGCCTGTGCAACCCCTGGCAGGCACAGGTCACATGGCCGTGGCCGGACACAGTGAGCTGTACATCCTGGTCTGTACAATCTGGAGCTGTCAATAATACCCCTGTGTAGGCCTCACAATAGGCCAAACTGTGTGCACACATACATGCACACAGCAAACACATCTGTAGGGCACCACAACACCCACATGCATACTGAACAGACATGTCCAATCAGATCATTGGCCCTTACCCACACACATGATGTCATCCATTGGTGCAGCCTATGCCCCTGGAAAACATTATCACCCTGTGCATATGATGAAGCCTGTGTCACATCCCTGTCATCCACACCATCGGTGCAGGGACATACTTAAATGGTCTGATTCACAGGGTGAGCAGAATAGTGAGGGAAGTGTATATTGCATTAGTTGTGTAAGACTAGTGAGAGAAGTGTATATTACATTAGTTGTGTACTGTTGACATGCACCAGACATACCATGTAGTACAGGTTTAGCATGCATTGTTATATGTTCACAGTATGTGTCTCAGTAACAACAGTAACAGCATGTTGGTAATGATGCCCTGGTTCCCTCCTTATGGTCTACTTGCATGTGGCTACAGGTAGCAGTGTTTGCAGTCTCCCATGTGTAACTGTGGAGTACTCACAGGCATGTATGGCAATATCAGCATGCTATATGTAGCCTCAACCTGACTGTTGGAAAGGCTAACATACCACAGATGTCCACACATATACTGATCCAGAAGCATGTGGGCTGTTTAATAGGCTACAGTGGCTAGAGACGTGACATCCATACCAGGTCACATCACAGGTATGTTGACATGGTGCAGGGGTTGTAAACAGCGGTCCGGCCGATGATAACATTAGAGGCCACTTGATAGCATGAGGCCTCACTGTGTAGCAGTAATACCCTGTCACATTACAGGAACATGCCCACACTCACGGGGTCAACAACACTATAACGCACACTCCATAGTGTTGAGGTGAGGACCCCTGCCTATGTGGTAATCACCCTCACAGTAATGTGCTCCCACAAAACGCGACACAGAGAATGAACATGTACAGGTAGCTGGTACGACTGAGACCGATGGCATCAACAGGGTAGTAGACTGCATCACCATGAGGGGTTAGGGATCCTGTGTGTTCTGTATGGTAGCATACACCCTCACACCATGCACCAGACAGCCATACATACATACATACACACACACACACACACACACACACACACACACACACACACACACACACACACACACACTGTGGAGACCACAAATGTCATTCACATATGGATAGCTGATATGTGTGTGATACACACACCACCCCTGCCTATGTCATGCTTTCCACACTGCAGTATGTACAGATCTCTACAATAGTGTACAGGGGTGTGTAACAATTGAGATGTATTCCCCACCATATGTGGCATATATGGTCACACAAGCAAACACACATGGCAGTACTGTGAATGATACACCTGCTATATGATGATACGTCTGACAGACATGCAGCAGTATTGGCTGCATTATGTGTACCAACGCTATCTCCAGCAATTGTGCTGCTATATGCACATGGGAGGATGTAAGTGTTACAGGTGTCAAGTGACTTACAGTCAGTAACACCTGACTGCTGTGTAGGTTTTATGTCTTTACCTTCAAGTAACAGTAACATAGTGTACTGTTTGCACATGTAATGGTAGGATGGCATGTGACACACCTGTGAGCCGTCCCCGGCAAACATGCATCAGCACAGGTGGATCACCACTTTATGTACACACATCCATCCATACCTGATGTACATTCTACTGTTCTGTCAGTATTTCACCATATACAGGTGTCAGTGATGGGGCTGCATTGCAACTGCATGTTGTAGTTAGGCACAGATGAGTTACATACATCAGCAACTGCACATGCATGGTAGCTGCATGCACACTATGAATTGTACATATGTGTTGGTCCTTCATGCCTGTCATGTAGCCATGTTTGTATGCATTGCAATTGATGGACATGTGTGATGACATACATAACACATGGACTGTTGTATGATATGATGGGTGTCATAGGTAACTAGTACAGAGGGAATATGTCCTCGGTCAACATTGCTACCTCATGTACTGTTAGCATTCAACAGCCATGGACCCACCTTCCATTTGCATGCCTGTGATTGCTGTAGCCACTTGTCTGCATGGAGGACAGCAAAAGCTATGCTATGTACATACGTGTTGTGTGTGTGGTCCATGCACATATCCACTGCGATTACATGTATGTCATATCCAAACATGTGTGTTCTTTGGTGTACAGCGACAGTCATCTGTCACAGCTGTATAAGACCTAGGGACCCTGTTATGTGTAGAGCCGACCTGGTTATGTACAGTGGTATCATTGCAATGCATAACACATGATGGAACCCTGTCGGTACATGTGTAGTCTGCACAGTTGCTGCAGACCTATGTACAGTCCACTGGTCATGAGTTACCCGGTGTTGTGGTAATGTATGGCTGTGTATTGCTGGTCCAATGACATGGTGATGTCTGAGGGCTACATAGTAGACTGCAGTGTGTACCTCTGTGATCTGCACCTGAGACATCTGTGATGGCTCCTGAGTGTGTACTGGTCAGTACATGTGAGTGGCCTTCATGTACGTGGGGACAGTAACACCATACTGTGCCCTTCCGTGTTTAGAATCCATGTGCATGCAAGATGGCCCTTTGCAACTGCTAAGTGTGTGAGCATGCCCAGTATGCCATCGTGTACATGGACACACAGTATATTCCACACTCCGCCCTTCCGTGTTTAGAATCAGTGTGCATGCATGACGGCCCTTTGCAACTGCTAAGTGTGTGAGCATGCCCAGTACGCCGTTGTGTAGATGGACACACAGTACATTCCAAACTGTGCCCTTCCATTTTTAGAATCTGTGTGCATGCATGACGGTACTTTGCAATTGCTAAGTGTGTGAGCATACCCAGTATGCCATCGTGTAGATGGACACACAGTACATTCCAAACAGACATGTGATATTAAGTGTGTGGGCATGCCCAGTGACACCTTGTGTCGGTGATGTGCCTCTGTGTATGGGCATGGTCATTGACATCCTGTATAGCGATGGTGGTCATCCAGGCAACAGATGTCCATTTTCCATGTCACGATGGATGCCTACATTGAACACACTCGTTGACTGTCTTGAAGGGTGTACTGTCTGTGACACGTCCCGTATCTATGTAGTGTTGTTGTAGTGCTCCATAGATAGGTAGTTGCCCCAATCACACCACTGCCGTGTGTTTGTCTACATCTACCTTGGGACAGTAATATGCTTTTAGACTGCTCACTCTCTATACATTCCCTATCGGCGTCCTTGCCTTTGCGGATGATGTCATCCACCTAGAAGTATGCCTCTCGGAGTGCTGTGTTCAGTAATCTCGGTAGCGTGTTCTATAACTGCATAATGCTGTAGTGTGATACGGTAGTTAGGTGTATGTTCGACTCCCAGTCCTGCCAAGGGTGTGTGTCTGTGTGTGTGTGTGTGTGTGTGTGTGTGTGTGTGTGTGTGTGTGTGTGTGTGTGTTTCCAGCTGCCTGGGGACAGAGTAATGCTTTTAGATGGCTCACACCACATACATTCCCTATCGGCGTCTTTGCCTTTGCAGATGATGTCATCCACCTAGAAGTATATCTCTGGGAGTGCTATGTTCAGTAATCTTGGTAGCGTGTTCTGTAACTGCGTAATGCTGTAGTGTGATAAGGTAGTTAGGTGTATGCTCGATTCCCAACCCTGCCAAGTGTGTGCCTCTGTGTGTGTGTGTGTTTCCAGCTGCCTGGGGACAGAGTAATGCTTTTAGATGGCTCACACCACATATATTCCCTATTGGCATCTTTGCCTTTGCGGATGATGTCATCCACCTAGAAGCATGCCTGTTGGAGTGCGGTGATGCCGGAACTTGGTAGCGCGTTCTGTTACTGCATGATGCTGTAGTGTGGTATACTTGACAGGTAGATGCTCGATTCTAGGGCATGGCAGGTGTGTGTTTGGCAGTTATACCATATGTGTTGGTATCTGTGGGTGGCTAGCTGCAGGATGTGTTCAGTTTATTTTGTTGCTGACCTATATAGTGTCCACAGCCCACATATTCTGCCAAGACACTGGGTTGTCAACACATACATTTGCCAATAGGTCTGGTGAGTAACTGTCAGCAGCCCTACTCTTACCCTTGCTATGGTCTGACCCATGTGACGCAACATAACACACGTGCCTTGATATTAACAACACTACATGATGCAGGTGGCACATGTAGTTTCCTTTCCATTCCTGTCTACTGCATTGCTGTCATGTGGTTCGCTGTTGTGATATAAATGCCATATCTACATATGTATGTACATGTATATGTGTGTATGTATATATACATATATATATATATATATATATATATATATATATATATATATATATATATATATATATATATATATGTCCATGTATATATGTATACAAATAATATATGTGATATATGTAGATGTAGAGGTGGATACAGATGTGAACATATGTCTGGGGACATCAGCACTATTGACTATTTGTGCCGGATGATCTCTACGTGATAACCTGGGATCTATGTATATCTGCCATGGCATGGTGTTAATGCACATTGTCTGTGGTGTGCAGGGCCACGGGTTGTAGTCATGTAGACACTGGTTATTTTGTTGCTGGGAAGACCATGGGACATCGAATATGGTGATGTTAAGGCACCTGTTGCCAGTTGTGTGTGGATCTGAATGACAATGAGCAGTGGTTAATATGTTGGAGGTTCGGTATGGGTCATATAACTATTCATTAGAAGACTATACTATGCAGATGAGGTTGACTATGGTGTATCACATTTATCATCAGGGTGTGCTGCTGGTCCCTGGAGTGTATGTGTGTAGTCAACCAGGTGCAGGTCTCGAATATAGTTGACAGCATGGGAGGGGGGTCAGGCATACTGTACGTACATTGCAGAACTGTGCCTCGGGAGTGCTCCTGCCTTAGCAAACCTAAGCTAGGGGTGTGTCTATACCTGCCTGGTGATGTTGGGAGGGATGACAGCAGTGATGGGGTAGTCAGGGTGTACAAGGTGCACAAACAGGTGTTGATCAGCACAATCAGCTGATGACATGGCCAGCCTGCACATGAACAGTACATTAATGCGAGCAAGCATCATACACACAGGTTTCGTCCACACTCTACACCACTGGTGTATACCTGCAGGGACATTTTATGACACAGTCCAACCAAATGACATGGGCTGCAGCAGGCAACATATACTAACATGTGCAGGAGGCTGGGGCAGTGAGGATGTGTATGCTGCCGAACAACCCTTACTAGGGTGACATAAGACTTTATAGACCGAGGGTGACTTACCAGGGTCTACATGGGCTGGGGATGTTGGAGCACTATGGGGTGGACAGAGACCTCCTACCGCAGCTTGTTGACCTGTGCCAAACACATCACACAGGCTGAGGGAAACGCATCACAGTGGATACCATGGGATGTGTTGGCCTAGGTGTACCAGCCACAGGTACCTCACACAGCACAACTGGGGATATCATGGGTATCTCACAGGCATCTGCATCCAGAGTATTGCACCAGTTCACAGATGCCATGTCAACACATGCTAGTGAGCACGTACAGGTCCTCAACACACGTGATTAGTGGGCCAGCAATATGCATCTGTTCAACCACATGGATGAGTACCCTGTGGTACTGGGTGCTATAGCCTGCACACGTAGCACCACCCGGGGAGCAGGGTAGGGCCTACAGTCAGTGCAGGGGCATACCCTCCAACAGCTAGGCCATATGCGATGGCCAGGGCATGAGACTGAATGTGTGTGCTGTCTGCCCGGGAAGCTATGATGTGTCTGATATATGCCATCTTACACAGCTGTAGCACACCAATGCCTAAATGGACATCCCCTACAGTCTCCTAGTGGAGGATGCTAGGTAAACACTGGTGTTGTGGCTTATAACTCCCATCAGCAATGCACACACACCTGAACACTCACACCATACTGAGGCGGATGCACAGGCAAGACATATACATGTGCATGTGTTTGGGATGCTCGGTTCACAGTTCTGATATCCGGACACATCTGTTGAGGCTCTGCAGTATTCACAAGCTACATGCATACAAGTTGTTATGGTATTTGCTATGCTGCACAATGTTATTCTGCAGTAACAGTTGCAGCAGGAACAGCATGGGGCAGGGCCACACAGCCCAACACCACTGCCAAGGCCTGTACAGGCACAGTGTGACTTGGTGAAGGAACTACCTGAGTAGGGCACAGTCAGCGAAAGCCCGTGCACAGTTAGACCTGCCCTTGGCAAAGAGGCAACACAAGGCATATGCACTGACACAGTAGGTACCCACGGAATTCCCCTCTCTGACCCGCACACAGTACAATGGATGCCAAACATGACAGTACCTGTGCTCGGCCATGTATGGGAGGTGCACTGTGTGCATCCGACATAGGCAGCACTCCAGCACCGTACTCAAGTCCGTAACACAACCAGGGTATGTCTATTGACCTAACAAGTGGCAGTTGTATTAGAATGTGTACTTACCCATTGCTATGGTTTGTATGTGAGCATACAAGTGACTGTGGTGGCCAAATGTTAGGGCAGCAGACAGTACACATCCATAGTGGCACCATGACCTCTGTAGCACATATGGGGGTCACAATGGTAGCCTGTAGTACACAGGGTGTCCTAACCCACTGCAGATTATGGGCTGACCATCATGTGTGTCTGTACAGCCCACACACGTTCCATGCCGCTGGACAGATGTGGACCAATACAGACAAATGATATACGATGGCCTATGGATATGCTCAATGACTGACCCCAACCCCCTATGACACACACAGATGACAGCAGGCCAGGCTGTTTGATGTAGGTTGTGTAATAGGATGTCCAATACCACTGTGCTGGTAATTAATGCTGGGAACTGACGTACCCTGGTATCCCTCCAACCAGTAATTTAGGTAGGTCCACACACTGACATGGAGTACCCGGCAGACCAGTACAGTAGCAGCAGATGTGTACAACTGCTGGCTGTGCCCCCCTGTCACACCTACACATGTGAGAGTCATGTGCACCACCCACGGTGCTGTGTAGGACTGTGGTTGTGGTTGCATGTACCCCCACGCTATGCAGACATGTAGCAACTGTCAATGCCACATGACCATTAGCTACCCTGCAGACACAGCATGTCACCTGTCTGTGTAGAACGGAGGGGTCAGCAACACAGTACTATCTGGACATGTGACACATGCAATACAGTTGACCATACTTTGCATGTTCACACACATGACAGTATTGTCAGTCTACAACATGTGTAACAGTCATACTGGGCATGCTCACACACTGAAACACAGGACGGCCAGGCATGCATGCACCAGTGGTCTGGACATATCTGCCAGTACATTGCTATACTGTTGGATGTCTGCGCTGTATGGTGTTTGCAGTCTATTGTCTGTACATATGCCATGGTCTATTGTTAATTCACATGAGCTATGCGCGCAGGGTACTTCTACCATCACGTGTATAGGGAAGTTCTTTGTTTGTGGACAGGCCGACGCCTTTGGATACAAACCAGGTAAGGCACAGTCCAGCAGGTGGGAGCTGTTGTGTGTGGGTTTGCAAAGTGTTAAGCACTGCTGACCTCTGGTCACAGCACCTTATACACGTTTAGACTCCACATTTCTTTGACAGGGCACTACTGGCATACTGGTAGACAAACACGCTTACAGTCGCTCGCTCTCCTACATTTCTGCTTACATTTGTCACTCACACTGGGTGGGTGCTATCCCTTGTGATGCGTATTACATCGGACTACATGACTACAGTATCGGGTATGTGTAACCATTTTGCGATGGCAGCCATTCGACTGTACGGACTCGGCGGCCTGTCCAGTGACGTAATCATATTATATGCGTGTTCCTCATATGATCTGCTCCCATCTGCCTGATACATGGGAACCGATACTCTGCAATACTGACATGTGACTTGAGTTTGTTAATGCAGCTGTCTGCCGAGTCATGCTACTGCATACCTACTGCACGTTGACCACCTTTCAGATTGCACGACGGGAGACTGTAGGAGTGACACCTTTCCCACTTTGCATGGGACAGTCCCTCATCACACATCACATGTGACAATACCAGAACTCTCCACCAATCGGGGGCACATTTCTGCGGAATCAGGGACAGGTCAAGAAAAACAGGGACATTTTTATAAAAGTAGTGCTATTAACTTGACACATTGACAGAATCAGAGCATATGACTTAATACACATATTCTGCAGTAACAGTTATTTATAACTCTTACTTATTGACATTAGTCAGTAAATGTAATTCACCACCTTTCCTTCAACAGCCACTACTTTTAGGAGGGATTAAGAAGGACACAGTTAGACTTTCAGTCAAACTCAGGGACGTACCTGACATTCAGGGACAGTTGAGTGGTATGGACAATACTCTAGCTATTGCAACTGTCCTGATTAGGGGACCTTCTCATGTTGTAGTTGTCTGTACTGGTTGCTTGTTACAGGTCTTGTATACCTGACACGTTGATATGTCATATGTAGTAGCATAAGCAACTATACTGCTGCTAGACTACGCTTTGATTTGTTCCGATATGTATATTTCTGTACTATGCATGGCTGTAAGTATGTTCTGCCCTGGTACATCTGACAGTTCTACAGAGCAGGTTCCACTTTGGCCATTCAGACTGGTGGTGGCCCTATAGACCCTATATGTAGAGCTATCACATGTGTCAAGGCAACACATACCCACAGCATACCTCTCAACTGTCCCTGATTTTCAGGGCCATCCCTGATTTTGACTCAAATTTTAACTCTGTCCCTTTTAATCCCTCCTAAAACTAGTGACGTTTGGAGGAAAGGTGGTGAATTACACTTCATGAATAATGACAATAATTAAGAGTTACAAACTTCTTTTACTTCAGAAAATGTGTATTAATTCATATGCTCTGATTCTGTCAATGTTTCCAGTTAATAGCTCTAATATTTTAAATGTGTCCCTGATTGTCCTTGTGTTTTCTTGACTTGTCTGTGATTCTGTTGAAATTGAGCAGTCTAACCCACAGCCAGTAGTACAAGGACGACCTCCACGGTTTGCATACGTTAAGGTTATTCATGTAGCATTATAATTGATAATACTGTTTCCTATTACATGTAGGTGTTACTGATACAACAAATTGATGTCTGACACCACTACACACACTATATAGCCTCCATTCTCAAACTCACAGGCCATGTGCCATAACTGTCATTTTGCAAGACACAACTGCCCAGAGGGGTGTGTCCCTCGCAGGCGTACGGGTGTTTAACCTCTTCTATTATGCTATCATCTACCTGAGGTGGTCAGCAATTTATGCACTTTCCGTCAGTAGCAGAACTCACATACCAATGGGTGTGAATGAACACTGTATCAGGAACAATGCATAACACCCTGCGTTACACATTTAGACAATTGGTTCTATTAACCAGACACATTCACAGTCACAGAACATATGTATTCATTCACGTTTGTCGAGGTACATGCCGCTTATGACTCATACATGTTGTCATCTGTCATTACCTGTATTCCACCACCTGTTCACCTAATATCAGTAGTTCTGGCAGTGTTTAGTTGGACTTTGTTACATTCTGATACATAACTATGGACGTCCATGCTAATCGGGCACACGGCACTGTGTAGGTCTCTCTCTATTCCCCAATGGTTTACAAACTATCCGGTAGATGTGCTCTTCAGGTTTGGGAGGTGTAGGCATATGCTATGCCCACATAGGAATATTAATGACTTCCACTGGGCGGGCCTACTACATCTCTGCCAACCAGCACCTGCACACCTAAGCCCATTAATGCATACCCATGGTCCACCTACCTGGCATCCCTCTACAGCAGTCGTGACAAATACTTACTGCGAGCGCAGCTGGGGTATGAGCACACCCCTACACATTGCCCACTCTCCCCATCTCGAGACACATGTCGTACGTTTTGTCAACCCATGTATTATCACACTTGCACAACCTACTGTTCCATGTACACCTACATCCTGCTCGTATTAATGTCAGCAGATTCTTTCATACCCTGAATTTTTG
The DNA here is from genome assembly GCF_019279795.1 of Protopterus annectens. Taxonomy (NCBI): domain Eukaryota; kingdom Metazoa; phylum Chordata; order Ceratodontiformes; family Protopteridae; genus Protopterus; species Protopterus annectens. The sequence goes on from NC_056743.1 coordinate 1,658,347,231, forward strand.
GGGTCCCACAAGGGACACCGTTATCCATGTTTAAAGTGTAGACCTTGCAGAACTCTCCCACTGGTCCTTCCCTACCAGTGTTTTAGACAGCGACAGTGTATTGATCTGTATTGCCTGTCTGTATGTCTGTCCGGCCTAGCTGGGCGATGTGGGGGGGTACAACATTTCTTTATTGGACCTCCCAGTCACAAATGCCCAGGCTGTAAATATGTTACCCCTAATTGCTGTGAAGTAACCTATTTATGTGAATGTGCATATCTACACTGACATATAGTTTGTTTTGTGTGTATGTGTATATATCACTAGCTGTTGTTTGTGTATATATATCTATCTATATATATCCGTAGTATATCCTTGTGTGTGTGTGTGTGTGTGTGTGTGTGTGTGTGTGTGTGTGTGTGTGTGTGTGTGTGTGTGTGTGTGTGTGTGTGTGTGTGTGTATATATATATATATATATATATATATATATATATATATATATATATATATCCGTATGGATATATATGTGTATGTAAATTAATATAGCTATGTGTATATATACGTTTTTATCTATAGATACATCTGTGTGTCCGTTAACCTATACATTTCCCGGACATGGACACTTACACATGCGTATTGGTTTTATCCCTGCTTCAACAGCATACTATTGCCTTAGTCATTCTGACACCGACACTTCACTCCGGTGAACTTGTGCTCAGTATATTGCACGTTATGCAGTGGACAGATGTCGCAGGTTTTTCATGTCTGGGGTGCCGCTGCTAACTGGGATGTGACAGTGTCATTCGACCTATTCCTCGTATGCGCAGCCTATTTTTCCTGCTACTGTGTTTGTTTCTGTACACATTCATATTATTACTGTTGATAGGATGTGGAATGGCATGTTTGTGTTACTGTAACTGTACGTCGACAAATTGTTGTCTTCATGTAGTTGTGTCTTTCTGCTTTTCCCAGTTTGGGGTTGTCACAGCAGAACTCTGTTCCGCTCATGGGTGGCATATAGGGTTTAATGCCGGGCTGCCAGACCTTATGCACAACGTCCGACAACGATATGCCCATTCAAGCATGTCTCCAAGCAAATGACGCTCTATCTGGGAATTGCACCTATGTACTAGCTGACCTCCATGGGCTGCTCCATTGCACCCGGCACAACATACCCTATCACTCCTGTGTCCATACTCGCATATCCATAGTTTCTCCTGCACACCCGTGTTGAGTTTCCCCGCATAACAGACATTATACACCTGATATCGCAGCCATGACACACCTTTACACATTGCCCTCTCATGAGCGTTCGGGCCCTACACCCATTTTGTACCGCCTCGTGTATTCACAGGCTCACCATCCATTCATATTTGCACATATGTGCCTTTCCTGGTGTTATGGATTACGGACAATTTGCGGGTTACAAGTGTAGGTGATCGCAACATGTCCTACATTCTGCCTGTTTACAATGTTGACATAGCACTTCAACGATGTTATGGCCACTGGTGTAGCCCTGCCTCTGGTGTGGAGAGCGGTGCTCTACTCACACTTGTGCAGCTTTATGTGACATACGCTGCAAGCACTTCATAATTCCTAACTTGCTCTGGATTCCCTTCACACCCTTAGGTTTGCTTTTGTCTTTTGGCGTTCATAACATATATATATATATATATATATATATATATATATATATATATATATATATATATATATATGTGTGTGTGTATATATATATATATATATATATATATATATATATATATATATATATGTATGTGTGTGTGTGTGTGTGCGTATATATATATATATATATATATATATAGAAATAAATATGTAGATATATAATTGCATATTTCTGTTATGTCTATGGATATTTATCTATACACACATCTATCTAACTATATATATATAAAAGGTACAGCTGTAGAAGACAACATACATTTGCTATGCTAATAGCTGCGTACACCCACGCAGGCCCACTTGCATCTACTTATTCTGAGTTACATATGTTTACAGGCACGTCTTTAGGATTACATGTGCCTTATTCCTTATGACAGTACCACTTTGATGGAATCTGGTTAACGGATCCATGCGAACGCGGTCACCTTTACATGTATAAATGTTGGCTTTACAGCACAGAGGCATTCATTACACAATTAATATGTGCTATAGTCGTACTTGAACCGGGAATGCCTTTACATTGGGCGGATGCTGTAACCACTACACTATTGGTGTTCTGGCTCATTTATATGTATACCCATGGTTCATAGCTACTCTGATATACGCCTCACCGCTTCCCTTACACAGCAGGCATCCATTCTCCTGCTGGAAAAACCACAGTACTACAATTAGGACATTCCCTGTTTCCTACTGCTCTGGTCCCGTGCTGCAAGTCTACTCACTCCAAGGATATTCATAACTCCTATGCTTATAGTCCTCGCACATACGTGTGATTGATTGTCAGGGTGTTCATGTGCTGTCCTGGGTTTAGGCTCGGCCGACTGCTGACTAGCACTGCCCTGGTGCTGTTCAAAGATCAGATGTAGCACATGGACAGAGTTAGTCCAGAGTTTAACATTCTACCTGTGTTTACAGGCGCAGGTGTTTGGGCACCTTTGACCACATTATTGGGTCGGCTCTACATAATTTAGGGCGGGGAGTGGTTCGACTACATAATGCAGGTTGGGGGGGGGTTTCCCTTCCCATTTGACTATTTCATTCATTTATACATACAATTAATATTATTCTGGACATCTGTTATAAATTCACTACAGGTATGCAATAATCCTGTCAACAGATGGGACAGTTGGTTGGTGTACTTCTGTGTATGGACCTCTCTGATACTCAGGGACTCGTGTCTACAGTGACAGGGACAAGGCTATGACAACTCAGGGACAATCACAGATAAATCTACCATATTAGTACTATTAACTTGGAACGTGTTGACAGATTTGTAATAGTACTAATTTTCTGCAGTTAAATGCATCTATTACTCTTCATTGTTGTAAGTAGTCATTCTCATTAAACACCTTTCCCCCAAAGGTCACTGGCTTTGTGAGTTTTTAAGGGTCTGGCCAGTTATTGTGCGAATGCTCTGACCATTGGTATCGTTGACATTGTCATATGTACAGGTTGTGCTGTATTCTGGTGACTAGGGTTGGCACCTTTTCAAATGGCCAAGATGGGACATTTTCGGAACACACATCAGATTTTACAAGCCGACACATACCCACGGTCAGTACAACGGATAAAACTTTACTTATTTGCCTACATAAAAGCCTATTGTTGTAGCGGGTTAGTTGCTTATTCTGTTTCTTGTAACATTTAGGTATTGTAGATACTGCAATAATTATTTTTTGCTACTATTACATAACATATGGGACATAATTATGTCCTACAATCCCAGGACATTTGCCATTTGAAATGTCTTTTGTCAGGACCCAACTATCCAACGATGGACTGTCCCTCGCAAAGCCGGACAGATGATAACCCTACTGCGGACACCAGATTGTTTGGGCCAACACATAGCCACAGTCAGTGCAGGTTTAGAACATTCATTTGTTTCCTAGCTGTGAGCCTTATACGTTTGGCACTTTTGTTGTTTGCCTGTTTCTTGTATGAATTACATTTATTCTATCCTGACGTGACCTCTTTAGGCAACTGTTGCATACAGTATGGTGCATAGTTATTTCCTATGATCACAGGACATTTGACATTGTACCATTGTTGGTCAGGTCACACCTACACACACATTAATTGTCCCTCACACAGTGGATCAGGGGTATCCTGTTTACGTCAGTGCCTTCATCACCCTTATACCATGTGCCACTATGAGAATGTGTGCAATATATTCTCTCGCTTATTCATGTTGGGACACGTGTGTCACAGGCAGATGTTTGATCCTGGGTAGTAGGTTATGCATGACCATTTAGGGCTGGACAGTGTCGTGTACCACTAATGCACATTCCAACTTGTGTCCAGATATCTACAGTACTGGACTTCGTGTCTTCCATTCTAATGTTTACACAGGTTACTTATCCCATGAGGGATATCCCAAAAATTGAACAAGACCAAAACAAGATGAATACCGACCATTCTTCTGGCGTTATGAAAATGTGCTGGGGGGTTTACATGCAAGGGATACATAGTGTGCAATCCTGCAACTGCCTAGGGTGACACTACCTACTACATATGCGTAGTGGTCACTATTTGTAGATGTGGCTGCAGTAAACCAGTAGGCCAAGTATGGCTGGATTTGGTGGAGATTCAGGTAAGGGAGCGGGTTGTGTAATGTGGAGGAGATGCTGGGTAGTACATTATGCATCCAGGTGTGTTGCATTTGTTATGGCCAGTTCCATCAGGACCAATCTGTGGGTATGTGCCAATGACAAGACTATACTTTTGTATTGCACATTTCAATATTCATATGTTTGTGGGATTGTGTTCTACAGTATGGCCTGTCTGGTTGTATTGCAGCTGTTTATACATGTTTTTGTGTTTCTTTCTGCTTCACCCGCTGCTCCCTCATACACCTCCGGTTCACCTATTCTGCATACGACACAGTATCATCTTGGAGGATTGTACCATTACCCATCCCCCCACACACACATATTCCTCACACCCCATACATCACTGCTTTGGTTGTTGGCCCATGACACGGCCAGAGTAACACATTGAATACCCTACATATGTCAGGTACCTGTATGGTTGTATGGACTACCTTGCCATGTTTGCTTTCCACATGCTATACTTCATACACATAGGTACACGCCCATACTTAACTTTCATTACATGGTTGGTATATCCGGGTACTACCCGTTCAACTGTGACACATCCTGACAAGTTCGGCTTGTACCGTTGATTTGCAGATTTTGGCAGACTGTTCTAATCATTGGTAGGATGCCACCTTTTCCTATGTCCAGGATGGGATATATTCTGTACACATATCCGACTGTACTGGACAGCACGTACCCACAGTCGACGGTACGGATAATACTGTTCCTTTCAGCCTTCAATTTTCCTTATTGTTGTAGCTGTTTATATTCTCCTTCTGTTTCGTTTACATGCTTATTCTATTTCCTGTCACATTTGGTATGTGAAATACGGACATACCTTTTGTATGTGACTATTACATGCCTTGTGGGATATGATTCGGACATACGGTCACTAGATATGTACATTTATCGTGTATTTTGTTATGGACACATCTGCCCAGCTGTGTACCCTCCCTCACATTATGGGTCAGCTGGTGACCCTAACCATTGGGCTGGAAGTACCTACCGGCGGCGCGCTAACATATGATGCGTTTCACTTCCACTTGGTATAGCTATCTACACTGCATTGTACTATGGGCACACGGTTTTCCATGTCATTTGTTCGCGGGATAGGGACCTGTTATTCCCTACCATGCATTTATGTTTGCTTCTTCATTTTGTGTTCGCAGGAACTTTCTTGCATGCTTTGCATACATTTTCAGTATCCACGGACACTGACAGATGTGATTACTATCTTGCAACTTGTTATATGCAAGCATTTTAGGTTGCACGTCGACAGCTGGCATTTCCATGCCTCCATGTGGCACTTTGACACACCCTATGCACTCACGCTCCTTTCCTATGCACGTGGCTGTGGTGGCAGCGTGCCTTCATTAATATGCATTTGTCGCTACTGCGCCATCTTCACACCGCACTGTCGGTGCAAGCCTACCGCCGGCCTTGCGCCGAGCTTCATGAATCCCAGGGTTAATCTTTTCAGAGAAATTCAACAAAACAGATATTCCATAATGATCAGTTGACTGTTCTTGGCTGCCATCTGTGGTCCAGGAAAATAATATTTTATTAGTACTGCCTTTATATAAGATGGTATAGAAGATAGGCCCAAATGCAGAACTTTATTGCTAGAAACCAGATTAAAGTGCAAATTTAAATAGCACTTGAATTCTGGCAACTGCACCGTACTATGATGTTATAAGGGTATGTGTATATCCAACTACACAGTGTAATTTCCATAATACTGAGACCATGTTTCATGCAGTATTCAAGTATCATTTCACTGACAGTAACCAATAAATGAGTCATGAAAGGTACAGCTTCCATGTGTGATGATTAAGCATGTCTAAACAAAATAACACTGCATTGGCCAAAGACAAAGCAAATTTCATCACTTTATAAAACATTTGCAATCAACAAAATACATGTGAGAGAATATTCATGCTGCAGGAAAAACGGATGATAACAGCAGTAGAATACAAGAAAAGTGCTAATAATACAGTATCTAAAATGGGTATATACCACAGCCTAAAAAACTGCACTGTAAAATTTTCATCACCTCTGTGTCTGAATGCTAATACTATCTTTAAGACACAGCAGCCCAAAGCAAACCACCATAACTGTTTGAATGCCAACTGCATCAAGTTATGCAACACACAACATAATTCAATGAAAATGCATCAAATTCCAATGAAAATGCATCAAAGTAAGGAAATAAACAAAAATATAATATATATATATATATATATATATATATATATATATATATATATATATATATATATGTGTATATATATATATATATATATATATATATATATATATATATATATATATATATATATATATATATATATATATATATATATAAAGCTACTAAAATATAAAAGGAATGTGAAAAAAAGTATTGCACAATTTTAAATCACATCATGTATTTATCAACAGCAAAACAGTTCTGCATAACTGAATATAAGCATCCTGCAAGCATACAAGACAGACTATACTGAGTTTCTGTAAGCTGTCTCTTCCAACGACAAAACAGAGTCTATCTATATCTATAGACAAGTATAGCTGTATATATATATTATATATGCAGTTGTTAAGTGACACAAACTGTAATAAGTGATTAATCCTCATATGGCATACATTGCAATTAACATATAATAGACACAGAACCTTCATGCACGCATACAAGTAAGAGTGATAGATATTTATGGTTTTTAATTGCTCATGTCTGCTGACCAAACATCATACAATATGGATCAAACAACTGCAACCCCATAAATCTGAAACGAGAAACAGATAAAGTGCAGAACTAATTGAAATCATAGGGGATCCTTGGTTATGTTCATTGTTACTCAGGTTTATACCCAGCGAAATATAGCAATATATATCAAAATCATATTGTTCTAGATGGTAGCAGATTAAAAGCTCTTATAAGCGAACAAATTGCTGTTAGATCATTTTTAGATAGCAATATGAACAACACTTCAAAGTATTTAGATTAGTTGACACTGTTGTATATCACATTTTTCATGTTGAACTTTTGTTGCATAACTGTTACAAGAGACAGGATGGTAAAATCTTTCTAAATAAAAGCTAGAACATATTACCTATTATTGTATAATAAGCTCACCCTACTTTATGATACATTTATAAATATTTCCATTATAAGACAACTCAGAAGTGACTGGTTATTCTAGCCCATAGTAAAAAAAAAAGACTTACTTCTTGTTACCAGGCAAGTTGTGATTGTGATGTATATACTTATTTTAAGATCATAGGATCATAGGAGATTACTAGGCTTTCGACACAGAGGATATTTAAAGCTTAGCTGTATTAATTCAATTTAATACCATAGAGGTACTAGTCAATACCTAAGACTGCCCATGTCCAGGATGTGCTCTGTTTCACATGATTTGGTATCCTATTCCAAAGACGAGGCAGTCGCTGGGAGATTAATCTGTCCTTCCTGCATGTCCAATTTAAGTTGTAGGCCATATTCAAGTCCCTGAAACAGGCAGCCTTATACTGATTTGACTTACCGATATGCAGTAAGTTCATTGGGTTTGGGTCTTGGTTGCTTTGTAGGCCAGGCATATGTCTCCCCTAAGAAGTCTGTATGATACGGAGTATAGTGACAGGGATTTTAATTGCTCTGTGTAAGGCACATGCTGGAGGCCCTTGATCTTCTTTGTTAGAAACCTCTGAAGTCTCTCTAATTGCTGCAGGTGGTTAGTACTGTACTTACCAAACAGGGCATTATACTTAATTATAGGCTATATAAGTGCCAAGTATAGGGGATTATAACTTCTTTTGCTCTCAAGGCGATGTCTTTACTAATCAAGTTAGCTACATTGAAAGCTTTCCTTACAATGGTAGACAAGTGGTAGTCGAAGTTAAGGTCGCGGTCAACCTGTGATCCCAGGTCCCTTACCACTTCCTGGGTACTTAGGGTATTGTTATTGATCTGATAGTGTGAAGGGACATTGTTTGTGCTGAAGAGAATGATGATTAATTTATTTGCATTCAGTTTGAGACCGTGACTAATAATAAAGATATTGGTCTGTGTGAGACCATCCTGGAGTATACTGACATCATTTAGGGATTTAATGATTGCACCTAGTTTGCAGTCATCTGAGAACTTGGTCAGCCACAACCTTTTAGTTTTGACTGACCTGAACTTCTGAGAAGTATATACCAAACAGTAAGGGGGACAGCACTAACCCCTGTGGCACCCCACTGGTAACAGGTCTGCTGGTTGATGTAGACTCGCCTGCTTTGATAATGTGTGTCCAGTTTGTGAGCAGGTTGGCAACTCATCTTACAGTGAAGGGTTTTACATTCAGTTTGCTTAGTTTATCAGTAAAGCCTGAATGTGGAATTGTGTTGAAAGCATTTGTCAAGTCAAGGTATGCTGTGTGTACAGATTTGCCCTCATCAATGGCCTTTGTCACACTTTCAAAGAAATCCACCAGAATTAACAGGCAATAAAGCCCTTCACAAAGCCGAATTGGATAGGGTCCAGGGTTTGGATGTCATGTATGTCTTTATTTATGAGTTCCATAATGATACATTCTATGGCCATATAGATGAGGCTGATCAGGCTTATGGGTCTGAAATTCCTCTGGTCTGTTGCTAGGCCACCTTTGGGAGGGGAATAAGTGTAGCTGTTCTGCATTCCGCAGGAAAAACCCTGTGGTTAGGCTATGATTGAAAAGGGTACTTAGTGGTGATGCTAGTTCATGTTTTAGCCTGTTTAGAAGACAGCCTGGGATGTCATCTGGTCCCATACAAGCTTTACTCTTTGCCTTGGACAAGGCTTTGAGGACCTGTTCGTCAGATATGTAAGGTGGAGGGAGTTTGGGAAAGAGTTTGTTGTAAGTTAGGAGGGGATAAGGGACTGAAAAATTTTACCAAACTTATCCACTAGGTTTGCTATCTCTCTGGGGTCAGTGTGTGGGATACCATTGGCCACCAGTTCTGCATATGCTTGTGTCCTACCCTTTAGGTTACATATGTAGCTGTAAAAGGCCTTATGATTGTCCTTGGCAGTACTTGCTAGGTTTCTCTCAAAGGAGCTCTTGAAAAATTTGACAAGTTGTCTCATTTGCCTGTTAAGACTGAGGAGGGTGGTTTTCAATTGTTGGGCCCTTGTCTTTGTTTTCTTGAAAAGCAACTTTGTCTGTTTATTGTAGATTTTGTTGATGCTGGAAGTCCACCATGGCAGCTTGATTTTACTTGGGGATCTGGCTTTGATTCTATCTGGTACAGCCGAGTTTATACACTTATGCAAGTGATTGTACAGGACTTTAGTGTAAACTTTGGTGTAGTTACCACTTTCAGCTTGGGGTGGGGCTTGGAATGCATTTATACCTTCACCTAGGAGGGTATAGTTTGTCTTGATGATGTTTTTTAGTCTGATTTCACCCTTTTGAGTTTTGGTGTTTATGTCAGTTCGAAGGTGACTGATTTGTGGTCAGTTTTAACTGAGGGTCCAAAAGGTGCAGCAGTGCACCTGTTTGACATGTTGGTGAGGACCAGATCTAGAATGCTTGTTCCTCTTGTCGGGGTGTGTACAGTTTGCTCCAGGGCATTTGAATTCACAAAGTCAATGAACTTTTGTGCTAGCGTTTGGGCTAGAGTAGGTTTTCTAGTTGATGGTGGGATAATTGAAATCCTCCATATCCAGTGTATTCGGTAAAATTGGATTGTCTTCAGTTTGGTTAAGTAGGCTTTGTGGATGTTGTGACCCATGAAAAGGGATCTATATTTGCTAGGACTTGAATGGCGGTCTTATCCACTGTAACCTGGACCCTGAGTAACTCTATGGAGTTGTCCAGTCTAATTAGATGTGAGGTGAATTGATCTCTAATATAGAGTGAAACACCGCCTCCTTTGATTTTCACACTTTCCTTTTGTGGTCTAAAGGTATGGAAGGCATTGCAGCCTTGCAGGGCCGGGGTACTCTCTGTGGCCTTAAACCAGGTTTCTGTATCTGCACAAATATCTACATCTTCTAGTGATAGAAGTGCTTCCAGGGAATGCAGTTTTTGGATTAAGCTCCTAGCATTTAGCAGCATGACCCTTATTTTGTTCTGATTGGTTAATGTCACATCGGTAACATTGTTTTCAAGACCTTGCCTAGAAAAGGCACTATAGGGAAGTGAAGAACCTTTGCCAGCAGCTGAAAGCCTAGAGGTTCCAGGTGCAAACTATCTTTGGCAAAGCAGTGAGGTTTGTCGACCATGACTTCCCAGGCAGACAGGAAGTGGAACTTCTTGACATGACACCGTAATCTAAGCCAATTATTGAAATCAATAATTTTTTTTGTTTATACTGTGGCATCATTCTAGGTGAAGGTAGTATGCTGCTCAAGGCTAGGGACATCCCTGCCTAGGACACATACTCAGAGAGCTCGACCATGTCTCTCTTCATAAAGTCTAGTGAGGTACATCTCAGGTCATTCACACCAACATGAAGTATGACAGAGTCATAATAGTACTTGTTCCTGAGAGACCTGAGTGCATGTGTGATGTGGCAAATCCTGGCACCATTGTGGCAGGTGACTTTGACTTCCTCCTTGTCCAACCTAGTGAGTGGGAATTCTGTGTGTCTTCACTATTGAGTCTCCAATGATAAGAAAACTTGGTTTTTGAATGTTATGCTGTATGGACTTGGTGGGTGAGACACTGGTGTTGCTATGCATAATGGGTGCTGTGGAGACTGCGTTAGCTGTGATAGACTTGTGATTTGGAGGTCTCTGGTGTTTTGGTAATTTTTTTGAGAGAACCTCCGCATATGTGGATTTACGTGTTTGATGCATACTATGTGCATGAGTAGTGGTACGTGTATGAATAGTGGTACTATGTGAATATGTAGGGGTGGGTGAGTTGATAGCCTTCTCTGTGTTACTGTTTTGAGTGACAGAGAGCATGGATTCTAGATTTTTGGTGTAAATACATTTCTCACACTCTGTACTAGACTGTGTTATTAGTAGAGGGTTGTCTGTGTACATGAGGCAATTGGTACAATGCCTCAAGAGACCCACGTCAGTAAGGTTGGCAGGAAAGACAAGGGTAAGTCCAACTGTCCATAATGCTAGTTTGAAGACTGTTGACACTAGGGGTGGCTTTTCAGAAATGATCAAAGTGGAGCTTGATGAATGGATATTTCTGCCTGGGTTTTAAGGGAAAATGTATTGAATTTAACTGTCTGACTTTGGCACACAATTACACAGCAGTGTGTGGTGCTGCACGACGTGCAAACATGCAGAAACCTGCTTAGATGGAGGGGCTAAATACCAGAAGCTAAAACTTGAAAGATACTCTAACAAAATTCTAAAGGACCAATAAGGATGCTTATTCCAAGCCTTAGACCAGCCTCCCTTTACTAGTCAAGTGCCAATCAAAAACAATTCTCTCATAAAAGTGCAAGAAAGGCCCCTTCCAATCCAAGATGGCCTGGAAAAGGTGATCAAAATAAGCACACCACTACAAACAGTTCTAGAAGCAGCAGGCCTGGATCTGGAGTATGTTACATTTACTAGCTACCCTAGTTTCAGTGGGAAACAGTAGAGAATATTTAACACAGTAGAAAAATAGCAGTGATACTCTGAAGAAAAAAAATTAAAACTGCAGAAAATCAGCCGGAAGGCTCTAAAGAATGATTTAAACAGTTAACAGATTAGTTAATTAAGCACTGCTTGGTGGGAAAACCAGAGCAGGCAGAACAGATAGCTTTAAATCAGTGAAAAAAATACCAGCAAATACTTAAACAGCAGAAACAACAAACAAGCTTGCTAAACTTTGAGAACACAATAAAATAAAATTTTACGGGCACCACTGTAGCAGGCAATTGCAGTATGACAGTGTAGATTACTACACAGTAAATAAATACAGTATAGAAGTAGGTGTCCGGCAATAAAAAAGTACAGTAAATAGTATAAATAAGCAAAAAAAAAAAAACTTGCACAACGTATGCTTTTTTGGAAGCTCAGAAACCTCTAGTCGTCTGGTATCTCAGCTCAGAGTTGTGGCTGGTAGCCCACCTCAGTTCAGCTCAGTACAAAGAAGCAGAAACTGCTGAGATACAGGGGCTAAATACCAGAAGCTAAAACTTGAAAAAAAAAACGTCTAACAAAATTCAAAAGCAACAATGAAGATGCTTATTCCAAGCCCTAGACTCCCCCCTTTACTAGTCAGTTGAGAAAGTGATAAGATGTTCAACTGCATATATTTCATTCTTCAAGGCTTGCATTAGCACGGACATTCTGTCTGCTAAAAGACTGTGTTATTGCCATGTTTCTTAAGTATGATAGTCTTTCAAGGATGCCTTTAACACACTGCAAAATCATTCTGTGTCAGCCTGACTTATAATTGCAGTTAGGGAAAAATACAAAATCCATTTCCAAGAGACTAGCATTGGCTAACCTTACATCTCACATATATAAACAATAACAAGGCATTTAATCTAACCTTGCAGATGATATGAGCATTCCTTCTTAATGATTCATAATTTCTCATTCTTCCTCAATCATTTCTCCTCTTCTTTTCCTTTATATCACATGCTAATACAGCAACACAAAAGTTATGAGGAGCATAGACCATTGTTTTGTACACATATCAGGAACATGCTGGGAAATGTTAATTTATGAATCTACACTACTGAAAAATCATACTCAAGTAAGTCAGATGACAACAAAGTGCCTTTCCTGTGCAAGTGCTATAGAAACAGGCTCCAATGAATACATATCACCACGGGATGAGTGAGGTAAATTAATGCAGGGAGTTTCTAGGTTATGGAATGTGCCATAACAGAATTAAATACTTTTACTGCCAAACAAAGCATAACATTGAGGCAGGACATCCATGTCATATGCATGAAATGACAGGTAGATGATATCTCTCTGACCTTTGCACACTGTGGCTCTCAGCAAATCAAAAAAATCCTGATGTTCATCATTTGTACTGCTGAGTACCCTGTGGATTGTATCCCACCAAGTATACTGCACCTGGCCAGTTTCCCAAAGCTCTATCCCCCTCCTGAACAGTCACTCTGGCTGCCTATAGGCTAATCCCTTTTGGGGAAACCATAAAACCAGCCAGAGTGACTAAAATTCTTCAGTACTTTTTTGCCATCTAGTGAGATGCATTTCTGAGATTTCTCTTGATTATCAATCAACCAAGACTTCCTGTCAGATAAATACGACCCTTTTCAGGGGTCCCCTTACACAAATATATTTAAAATATTTTTGTGCTGCAGTTGTTTTCAATGAAAACAGTGATTACTGTTTTTTTTCAGTCATGTTGGTAGATATTTCTTGATTACAGTTATTCTCTCTCTAGCAATTGCTTTGGAGGAATAGGCAGTCTTTTAATGCCTTAGAGCTTAGTGTATGTTTACCTTTCCTCATTTGCTTGTTTTAGACAGGAAATATATTTCTAGGGGCAAATGGATATTTAGTGGATGCATGCGCACAATACAGCTAACTTACATAATTCTGTTTCCATTTTGACAGGGGAATTTTGTGTGCTGCTTGTTTGTTGTGGGGTATTTTCTGTTGTTTGAAGAGCTATAAACTGCTTGAACTTATTAGTGACAACTTACATCCTGACCAACTCATTCTGGCATACCTTACCAGCAAACAGGTATCTTCCCTGGCTACAGCATGGATACATACCCCAGTCCTGCTCATCCTTCTCCAAATGTACTTAAAAAAAAAAAAAAAAAAAACTTGAGCCTATGTCTCACATGTGGGCTCTTACTATGGCCCAGCCACTGATGGGTGACACTGCAGCAGCCACTGCTGGTTCCTTAGACCACTTACCAGTTTCCTTCAATCCCTCTGATGTAGTCTTATCATTCATTATAGACCTGAGGTTAGACACATCCTCTCCAAATCTTCAGGTACCATGCTGGTCATGGAAGAACCATCCATTTGAGTAAGTGGAAATTGTTCTAGAGGATCTTCTTGAGATGCTCAGGAAAAGAGATCTTTTGTTCAGAATATACCTAGAAAAAGAAGCAGAAAATGAAACACTGAAAATAAAGAAATAGTTGCTGTTAATAAAAATGGCATTGTTACCCTGGCCAGGATTCTATTACAGCCAGTCAGTGTTGCCTTCACCAAGTTCTAATCCCCCTTCTAAGGACGAAGATGCATTTTCTGAAGATTCTGATGTTGACAGATGAAGGTTTATCTCAGCTGAGTGAGCCTAAAGTTGTCCCTAAGGAAGCTTTCTTTTTTTTGAGACTATTTCCAGGCTAAGGGATGTATACAGATATTCCCCCTGAGCTGGGCAAATATTATGAATTACTTGCAGAAGAAGTCCCTAATTCTACACCCATTACTCCTATTTTGCCAGCTTTGGAGGATACCATTAAAGCTGCCTTTAATGCTCCTTGATTCTCTCTCAGCAATTCCTGAAAATAAAAAAAGAAAACAGATAAATGTTATATAGTTTCACAAGCTATTGCATTTCTTTGTTCTTATCTTACAGCTGACCCACCTGGTATCATCCCTATTTCCTCCTCCAACCCAGTCTCCGCAGATCAGGGGGGTAAGTAAGTCGATGGACAGACAGGGTAAGAGAACTTTTTATTTTTCTGCTGCATTAGCCTTTAGAAGCATAATCTACCAGAGCTAAATGTAAAAGTTTATTTTAACTGTGCTAATAGTGTGGAAGAATTTTCTGTTTTTCTGAACCCTTGAAGGCAGGATGTATGTTTAACCTGTCTGAAGTTTCTAAACATACTTTAAAAACTGTGTGTGATTGGGATTATATTGTTTCCTGGGCTTCTCATTCATCTGCTTGTTTGTTTGGATATGTAACTAAAAATTTTCAATGACACAAAATCAGAAATTTTGAGCTCATCTTTAGACACAGAAGATTTATTTTGACCTGGTGCAACACAGGTCCTCAAACAATGGGATGGGAGAGAGAGAAACAAATGCAAGGATTTCTAGGATTTTTAGGGTATCAAGATTCTTCCTTTCCAGTCCATCTACCTCTTTCAAAGAGCAAAGCACGTAGAGAATGCAGAGTAATAGCAGGCAGATCCCTAAGGAAAAATGGCAAGAGGGTAACAACTCCAAATCCAAGAAATAATGTTGTTGTTGTTGTTGTTTGTCTTTCGGCTTTTCCCGGTTAGGGGTCGCCACAGTGGAACTCTGGTCCGCTAATGACTGGCAGTAGATTTTCACGAATGCCAGAGGTGCCAGCTCAATGTTCAACCTTCAACAAAGGCATGCCCATTTACGCATGTCTTTCGAACGCCCACCCAACTGCGGGGAGGACATGCAGACTCAACATAGAAGGCACTCCCTGCACTCCAGCCAAGAATCGAACGGGAAAACCTCTTGCTGTGAGGCAACAATGCTACCGCTGCACCACCATGGATAAATCCAAGAAATAAGGTAATTTTCCTAAAAAGGCTCAGACACCAGCTTCAGAGTGATTATGACAGTGACCTTATTACCTTCTCTCTACCTTATGCTTAAACTTCTCTTCCTGCTTTCTTTGTATCTGACCTTCAGGGTTCCAGAATGGTGCCAATTAAGTTTGAAGGTGATTCAGGAAGGTTACAGCTGGCAGAAGATAAATTCTCTTCCTTCCCCTTTCAGGAGAAAACAAGCTTTGAGAAAAGATGCATTCTCATTCCACTGGTCAGGGATTTTCCTTTATACATTTCCACCCTTTCCACTGATTTCCAGGAAATTCTGTGGATTCAGAAAGATCTGCAAAAATGATTGTGGTGAATACCTTTTGGCCCAGGCAAAATTGGTTCTCCCGTCTTATAGAACTGGCCATGGACAATTACCACAAGCTTCCTCATAGACTGGATACATCCACATAGGACATGGAGAATTTTATATGCCCTGAGATCAAGCAACAGCTGCAGCTGACTGACTGGATGGTTTAATTTCATTACCTTTTAGATGGATTTGTATTAGGATGTACAGCAGGTACTAAAATAAGCAAATAAAGCTGGGTCTATATCACTTTGTTGAATGATGATATAATCAAATAAGTAATCATTGAACCCTATACGTCAAAGTTCCTATTCAGTAAACTACCTAAACATCGAATGTAAATTGATTGAATTGTTTTACTTGGCAAACACCGTGAACGTAAAATATGCTGTGACAATAAACTGTAAAGTGCTTTAACTCCATTTGTGAGTTTATTAACACCAAACTTGTCTATAAATAATAAATTGCAATAACACCAGTCTGTGCATATATTTTCTTCTTTGCTTTTAAAGCCCATATAAAAAGCAGCACCACCACCCCCACCAAATTAAATATACCCACTCTGAGATTGTACTACATTAAGGAAAGGGAAAAACTATAGTAGACATCATCGTCTCCAGTCCATTATTGAGACCAGAGATAAATATGATGCTAAATCTTTATTGAAGGCAGTAGCTATTTTGATAATGGTTTAAATACCTTTATTAAATAAGCCTTGTGCAGCATATTTTACATTTGTGGTGTTGTCCAATTAAAACAAGCCAATCAATTTATATTTAATGTTTAGATACTACACTGAATTGGAACTTTGACTTATAGGGTTCAGAGATTAGTTATTCAATTAAATGAATGTTTGACAAATTGATAATAGACCCAAAAAAGCCTGCTACTAAAAAGTCATATGCTGGCAAATGGAAAATACTTTCTAGTTGGTGTCTAGCCAAAAAACAGGGCCATGTCACAGAGTTTGCACCTGTGGTGCTTAAATATTTGTATGAGTTACTATCATCTGGCCTTTCATGTGCTTCTATCAAAGTGCATCTTGCAGCCAAGTATCCTCTTTTTTTCTTCCTTTTTTGTAGTCAAACACTTTATGAAATGGTTGTTACAGATGTGATCCCTTTGCAAACTAATACTTCCATCTTGATATCTCAATTTTGTGCTGCAGAAACTGACTTTGTCAGCTTTTGAACCTGCCCCTTTAGCTGATTTGAATTTCTTTATTTGGAAAACTGTACTACTCAGTGTTGTGACATCTGAAAGCTTTGAATCTGAGTTGCAATGTGTCATAGTAAGGGAATCTATTTGGATTTCCATAGAGAGAAGGTCACTCTGCAGGATAACCTTACATTTATGCCAAAGGTTGTCTTAGAATTTGCTTTGAATTAAGACATCAGCCTCCCAGTTTTCTACCAAGATCCAATAAACAAGGAAGAACAGATTATTCACACATTGGATGTGCGCAGGTAGCTCTGGTAATACTTTGACAGAATCAAGTCCTTCAGGAAAACTAACCAGCTATTTATTTCCTATATTAGGACTAAGCAAGATCAACCCACATCTAAAGAGACTAACTCTAGATGATTCTCCTCTGTTGTTGTGCTTTGTTACTCCCACCATGGAGAAACTATTTTAGGTAGGGATAAGGACCATTCTACCAGGGTCTTAGTTTCTTAAAAGGCATATTAGAAAGGGGTGGACTCTAGAAACATGCTAGAAGCAGTAACTTTATCCTCCATCCATGTATTAAAAAAGCACTATAAAGTGGATTAATTCTCTACATTCAGAGCAGACTTTGCAAGGACCTCCCTCCAGGGGCTCCTGGACCCTTATCTTTCCTCATCCCAATATGGGTAAACTTCGGTAAACTAACTACCCATGTGGTACTGTAGAAATGGGAATGATGAATATAGTACAGTTGTGTAAATTCCTTACCCATAGCTGTAGTTGTTCAAGTTATTCACTGCAATAGTTGCTGCACCCACCCACAATTCCCTCTGTTGCATATAATTGGTGAGGGTTATGACTTTTATTGCTGAGGTTGTTCTTGTTGTGGTGATTAGTCGTTTCCTTGATTACTATAGTTGTAGTTAGTCTGGGGTGAGTTCAGTTTTTTCTTTCTTGATGTAAGAAAGTCCTGAAGATTTTTTGTCACTCTGTCTGCATTTATAGTTCACTCCAATAGAGTTTAGGTTATAGGAGTCAGAGCGACTCTGTGGAAAGAAGTCAGAAATTTGGGAATCTGGCTGGATGCTGCTTCCTTGCAGGATACTACCCTTAGGCTACTGTAGAAGTGAAGAATTAAAATGTCTACTGTTATGGGTAAGTGTAACTTACACAATTGTATTTAGCAAAAAAAAAATGCATACTGCTGCAGTATACTTGAAAAAGCTGAAGTAGCTGAGCAATTCATGTGAAAATAAAACATTTACAAAACAGAAACAAAACCACCATGCTATAACCTGTTGGCGGGTCTATATTATCGGATCGAAAGTTTCAAACTCCGAATACCATATGGTCGACACCATATGTTCAAAGTTTGAAAATTTTGAATCCTAAAAAAAACAAAAAAAACAAAAACAGGAAACCTGTCCTTAAAGGTTGTATTCAGGCACCCCCCCCCGCTACTTAAATATGCCAACTCCGAGATCGCACTACATTGAAGTAAAGGGAAGATTTCCCTACAGCGATCTCCATTCACACTTGCGATGTTTTCAATATTCGAACATTTGGTGTCGCCCAAGTGGTATTCGCATATTGAAATCTTTGCTGTGATAATATAGACCCCCTGCTGGCTCACACCATACCCCAAACACACTGTTTTCAGACTGCCACAGGACAACTAGCAGAATAGGTCTTCGTCAACATACATGTACACATGTGATGATCTATTTCTCAAGCATTCCAACTTGCTGAGTCATTAACACAAGAGCAAGAAAGGTGTTGCACTGTGGAATACATTGCAGGTCGCCAGGTGGTGTAGAGTTCTATTTTAGAATACCAGAATTCTAGAATAAGGCATGTGCTAATTAAAACTAGTGCCCAGTAACAGCAGAAATGCAATAATCCAGCTGGCTAAATCACATGTTGTAAGTGAAAAATATTTATAGTTCCAAAACTGAAACTTAATACGCTCACACAGAAGTACAAACCATGTATTTTATATTATACAGTTTTGGGATTCATGTTATTTCATACTGGTTTTGTCCCTGATGAGTGCTGCACAGCAGTGGCAATGCTCCCTCCCTGGGTGGCTTTACAACTGACCCAAATAATTATACACCAATCAGCTTTACAAATCTCATCTGCAATGCTACGAAGCACATTATAACCGAACTCATAAAATGTGATATCAAAAATCTTGCTTGATTTGTGTTCTGACATTCTGCTTTTGTGAAGTGTATGTCCAGTCTATTTAATCTTTTAAATGTCTTTGAGTGAGTTACAGAAGCATTAGATGGTGGCCTGGCAGTGCATGCAGCATATCCTGACCTAGCTAAAACTGTTGACATCATTCTCCTTGACATCATGCAAAGCTAAATGATTTAAAAATGGACCTATATGTGATAAGATTAATAGCAAACTGGTAAAAAGATGGAACCCACATATTGCAAGTTGCAGATGCCTTATCTGAAAGTAGGAATTTGACCAGAGGTGTCCTCAGGTCATGGTACAGGACCCTCTTCATTTTGGTATTTACGTCTCAGATCTCTAAGCAGAGGGCCAAGACCTTTGGGTAACAAAGTTTGCAGGCAATTGTAAACTAAGGGTTGTTATTAAGTCAGTTTATGACACCCAACCCCACCAAAATGAACTTGCTATAGTATTTATTTTACTTATTTTGACATTTGTTAACTGGGTATGTGTGACTGAGCCTGATCACATTTTCAGCAGAGACAGGGGAGAAAAGCTCCAAGAACAGAATACAGTGTGGTGTCTAGAAGAGGACAGAGTAGCACGCATCTGATATAAAGTCTAACACATAAGTAGCTGTATACACAAGTTAAAAGTACAATGAAGTAGTGGTATATACAGAAGATTTTTCAACTAGCAATAATTCTAATACAGAAAGTAGCTGTCTGCATATTCTGCACTACCCTTAAACATATACTAAATACAATTCCAGTAGAGTAATAGTAGCTCTATACACTGTTAAAGATTCAAAAATGCAGTAAGAAGTGCATCTAAAGGTAGTGGGATAGGTGTTTGCAATAGAGAATAGCAGTTATCTTAGATATAGTTTGATGACTGGAGCAGGTCAGGTAGGGATGAGCAGTTTGGATTTTGAAGTGAGAGCACAGGGGTTGGAGGAGTAGAAGTATGAGTGACAGAATAGAGAGAGTTAAGGAGGAGTTTGGCAGGGGCAAGCACATGAGTTCCATAGAGTTTCTTTTCAGGCCTTTTTGAATTCATGAGTATTGGAAATAGTTTGGGTGTTAAGTGGCAGTTCAGGCCTGGGCAATTGAAAAGTTGTAAAGGTGTCTGCCAATAGTTTGTTTGGGTTTACTGATTTCTAAGAGGTGCTGGTCTGAGCTTTGGAGTGAGGGAATTGGCGTATAAAGAGAGATCAGGGTAGATATGGATGGGCAGGAGATAAGTTTGTTGAGAACAGAGTGTATTATGAGGAGCTGAGGTAGCAGGAGTTGGTGGTGGGATTCAAGCCAGTTAAGGGTTTTGAGAGAGAGGCAGTGGTGGGAGTTATAGAGTTGGTTTGCAGCGGATCTTGTAATTTTATTGTATATGTGTCCTAGCTTGGTTTTTAGAGAAGATTGGAGGTTTAAGATGGGGAGCCATACAGAAGACTGGGAAGAAGGCAGACACAGACTAAGGAGAGTCTAGAGTCTTTGACGAGGAATGTTTTATTTCCCTATAGTAAGCCCAGTTTTTGGTGAGTCTTATTTAAGGAATAATGGATGAGTTTTGATGTTAATAATAGTGTTGTCAAGAGAAGAGATGTTAAAAGTGGATTTATGATGGGTGAGGGGTTTTGCAAGGAATAGGAGAAGTTTTTTTGGGGAGGACTCAGTATCAATTGATTTTCTGTTAGCATGGAGTACTTAAGCATTAGGCATCCACTGGACAGCTAAAAGTAGAAAATGGATGCATTCAACTGTTGCAGTTCTGCAGTGATTAGCAATGCACAAACCTGTTCAGAGAAGCGAAGCTGAGCTACGCTTACAGTCACCTTCTCAGTGTATCTGAAGATATACAAGTTCCCTTCCCTATCCCAGTGGCTGGAGAGGTTGAGTCGGGGCCTATAGTGTGATAGATCCTGGGTTCAAATCCTAGGCAGTAATACTTTTTACATATAGTGCTGTGAAACTGTGTCAGGTGACTGAAACATCCGTTGACTTTAAATTGTTACATTTAGAAAAGCTGCACGATGCTAAGCAGTGCTTAAACATGGTCAATGGTCTTTTTAGTTTATGCATTGCTAAGCTTCACTTAAACATGGGTTGTGTGAGTTTGCCCATTTTTAAAAGTTACAGTGTGACATGCAGGGGTAGGATTGCAGCCTATTTAAAAGCCAATAGGTGGGAATTTCACATTATTCCTTGGAGCCTGACTTTGATTGTGGGTATGACTGCTGTCATGGGGAATGTGTGCACTTTAGGACACAACGGTGGAGTGTGCCAGAGTCCAGGGTTTTCATTGGATTCCTGGTAGACTGCTACAGACCCCTGCTGTTGCAGGGCAACGACCAGGGCTCAGAGGATAAGTCTGAGGCCTGTGATAGGTTGGACAGGGACCTAACAAGTGCTACTGGTATCCCACGCACTGGTGAGCAGTGCCATCACCATTATGACAACCTGTATCATAGAAGGAGAGAAACCTTGGACATCTGGATCCAAGAGTCAAGGGATGGGTGCACCCTACAGATATGTAAGTAAGTTTTCCAGTAATTTATAAATATACACTGGTATAAAAACTGGTATGCATAATGGTTTCTTTCTCTTACCACAGCTGCAAAGAGAGGGCTTGCAATGTCTAGTCCCATGCAGGGTGTTTGGCCAGGATAATGCATATGCGTGGTATGTAAAAACAATAAAACAAGTAATAACTTAATGTATAACTTAATAATAAAATAAAGTAAATACAGACATTGCAGTCTTAACAGTCATGTGTGAAATACCTGGGACATCATAGACTTTCATTCATGTGTCAATTCATATCTGAGCTGGAAAAGCAAGTTAAAGCAAGTAAGCATGCAGTACTGTGTAGCATAACTTCCAACCATTAGCTAATGATGTGGTTTACCCAGATTAAGAGTCAATGTTGTGGTCTGCTCATTGTCTGAAGTATGCTGTAGATTGCACTCAATAAATGAACAGATTAATGTGTAAATAAACAGAAGTCCTAGACAGTTATCCATGTGTGTAAATATCAGATATGAAGCAACATGAATCAATAAAGTGTAAAAGAAGATGGTGGTCCGATAATTAATTTTTTCAAATAAAATGTTCAATATTCCTGCAGCCACTGCTTGTTGGTTCTAATCTGACATCAGCCAACTGAGAAATGTAGAGAGGTCAATAATGTTTCACCATGTCATAAATAAATGCTGTACAATACCTAGATTAAGAGGCAGTGTTGTGTTCTGCTTATTTTGTCTGAAATATGCTGTAGGTTGCACTGAATAAATGAATAGGGTAAACGTGTAAGTTAACAGAACTCCTACATAGCCATGCAAGTATATAAATACAAGATTTGACGCAACATGAATCAATAAAGTATAAAAGGAGATGGTGGTCTGATCATTTTTTTTTTTAATAAAATGCTCAGTATTCCTGTTGCCACTGCTTGTGGGTTCTAATTCCACACCAGCTAACTGAGAAATGTCTAGCTGTCAAGTGTAATCAGTGAACACGAACATACCTCTCAACTGTCATGATTTTTGCAGAATGTACTGAATATTGCCCCATATGTCTGGTCCTCTGATTTGCTGATATATGACATCACTCGAAATGCAATTTAATGGCAAATCTATTATCAGAACACCTTGCTACTATTGTATGAGCACGCTATGTAAGAATGTTTCCTGTCATTGTATCTTTGTACCGCCATTATGTATGGCTTGGCCCATAATGTCCCATGCTATGAGGTTGAGAGGTATGTACATGGTACATCATATTTACAATATAAACAGTCAGTGTTCTCACAAGTGAAATCTAACATATCTAGAAATATGTAGTAGTAGTCTGTGCAGTTATATTATCTGTGAAGTTAGTAATGTTCTTTTTGCTTTCACCCCACCCCACCCCTTCTCTTCTTTTATTTATTTATTAAATATATTTATTATCATTTGATATTATCATATTATTTGTTATTACCTCTTACATTGGCCTTATGTATAATTTAATATTGCTTTACTGTTAAAAAACTTTAATTCACATTATTTATTGTTGTGTTCCTCATTATATTATTTTCAGTTTCTTTGCAGTACTCATTATTGTTTTCTCTTATGTTACTTATTACATTTGTTTGGGTTATGTTTATTTTTACTTTATGTTTATATTTCATTTAACACAGAGCAACAAGGTAGGTTGGTTCCCAGTGATCCACCTAGCTTGGGTCCCTCGGCCAAGACACTGGGGCCCATCATGTCTGGGCCGCAGTCTGGTGGCACCCTCTCTGCTGCCCCTGCACTACCTGCTCTATTGGGTCATTCCACCCCACAGGCTGGGGGTGGTCTTCCCTGTAGGAGTGTAGGTGGAGGGGGTGCTGTCATCACCCTAGACAAATTGTGAGGCATGGTGCCCAAACCCAAACCATTTTTGTTGGTGCCTGCGTACTTCAGATGGAGAGCATACTATCCATCCTTGTGGGACAGTCTCACCCCAGGCCCTGGCATCAGCCACTGCCTCCACAGGAGCAGTGAAGGTGCAGTGCAGACAGTACCATTGGTATGGATGGGTTTATGATCCTCCTCCAATTGCATCGCTCTGTTGAATTAGGCATATTTGTTAGAGCTATGGTTGGCTGATTTTTTTGTCCGTACAGAAGTGGAGCCCATAGGAAGGGCATGTCTCTTTTGGGTGTTTGTGCATACTTGGACAAACTGCTGAAGGGATCAGTAGAGATATGTTTCATTTTGTTGGGTCTATATTATAAATCTGAAAGTTTACTTCTGCGAATGCTCACATGAGCGAAAATGCTGGTAAACGAAAGGCTGTTTGTGGGGTCGCGGTACAGTGAGGAGTGGGATTTTTGCCCTTTCCTCGGTGTAGTGCGATCTCAGAGTTGGAATATATAGTTAGTGGGTGATGTGGGGGTTGCAGCCCCCCCAATCAGCAGTTTGATTACCAGCATTTTCACACGTGAGCGTTCACTGAAGTAATCTTTTGGTCTTCTAATATAGACCCCATTTTGGTCTTTGTGCATAACTGGACTTATTAATGAAGGGATAGGTGAGGGAAGTGTTTCATTTTGGTGCTTGTGCACATCTGAATATACTGCTGAAGGGATCAGTGGAGGAATGTTTCATTTTCATGCCTGTGCATACTTAGACATACTGATGAAGGGATTGGTAGCGGAATTGTTTCAATTTGGTGTTTCTGCTTACTTGAACAAACTGCTGAAGGGATTGGTGTGGTAATGTTTCATTTTGGTCCTTGTACATAATTTGACTTATTGCTGAAGGGATTTTTGGGGAAATGTTTCATTTTGATGCTTGTGCATACTTAGACATACTGATGAAGGGATCAATGTGGTAATGTTTCAGTTTGGTCTTTGTGCATAATTGGACGTATTGCTGAAGGGATTGGTGGGGGAAGTGTTTCATTGTGGTGCTTGTGCATATCTGAACAAACTGCTGAAGGGGTCAGTGGAGAAATGTTTTATTTTTTTGCTTAGGCATACTTGAACATGCTACTGAAGGGATCATTTGGAGAAATATTTCATTTTGGTGCTTGTACATGCTTGGACAAACTGTTGAAATGATTGCTGGGCAAAATAATTTATTTTGTGTCATTTCAGTGCTTGTGCATAGTTAGAAAAGCTACTGAAGAGGTTGCTGGAGGAAATAATTAATTTGTGTGTCAGTGAAGTGCTTATACATACTTGCACAAACTACTGAAGGGTTGGCTGTAGGCAGGTTTACCTTCATAATGTCGATCACATATAATCAACCGGCCACATCACCGAACCGTTTCCACAAAATCAGAACTGGGAAAACTTTTGAATGTCAAAAAAACTTCGAATTCAACATTTCTGACTGTGCCACACTTCCACATCAGTGCTAACATGGGTCAAAAAGGGGGTGAGATTTTGCCGTTCAGAAATTTGGAGTTCAACGTTTTGAAAAGTCGCAGTTCGGTATTCGTGGAAGCGGGGTCTCCCCTAACATGATTGGCATTATGAAGGTAAACCCTGTAGGCAAGCATAGTTTGTGGATGCTTTGAACTTGCGGCCACCAAAAGATCTTTGGTGTTATTTGTGACCCTCGTGGTCATTTGAGTTTGAGACCCCTGTATTAACTATTCATATTACAACACTAGAAAGTGCATAACGTCAGGTCATGCATTAGTGTGAATTCCAAGAGGATTTTGAAGTGTGTAATTCAAATGAGGGCCAGTAATATCAGACTGCAACCCACAATGATTTGCTAGTGATATTACAGATGACCACAGCTGCACAAGTAACATACATATGTTGAGGTCATGCTACAAGCAAAGGTTGCCAGCACACACGTTCCAGACGACTACCATGGCATAACACATGACTTAGCAGTTGTCCAACTGATAGACATAATAGTTTATGTATGCCTACTATGTTGACTTTTACTCTGTTAATGATACTTTTGGCTAACATACTTAACTTAAACAAATACCTTAATTTCCAGTAGGATGGGTTCCCTCAATCTGGCTTTGGCTGTATTCTAAGGCTGTCACAAGTCCCACAGTTACTGTTAAGTGTTGTTGATCTGCACATTCTGCAGCCTGTCTGGCTATGCCTATTGCCTGCAGCAGCAGCAGCAGCTACAACCTGTAGCACACACACCTGTATGTAAAAAGTAGCTGGACAAACATTCTCTCTGTGCTGATGTTATATGTTTACCCCAGTAATTTCCATACCAACATATGAGAAAGGGGATGGAATCTACATTGAGGCCTTATATCTTGTTGAGTAGTTGCATGGTATTGGCTGATTATACTGCAAATCTGCTGTGTAGGCTGCATGTAGCATTTCTGAATGCAGATTTGTTCAAAGGCAATCACCTGCTAGCTAGGAGAACCATTGTGTATCAGAGTTAGTTTATATGGTTTACTTGATTTCACAATACTTAGATATATATAGCTGCATCTTTCAACAGAGTAGTATTGTACTCCATCAAGTATGTAACCATTTTGTTTCCAACATGATGCATATGTTTGAATATTCTTAAGGGGAATGGAGACTTCATCAGTAAGCCTTTCTTAGAACTGACCTGATGACATCCCATTGATCTCCAGCGGTGTTACATCTACAGACGATGTAGAGTACAACAAAAGTATAATGCTGTGTGTTAACTAGGTACACAGGTCTTCTAGATACTTCCTTTGATAACAGTTGTAATAGTGCACTGCTATTTGATTGGCACTGCTGTTTTTTACATATTATATGGGGGTGGGGTTCCTGCTATGGGGCACCCTACAATGGACTCCTGTGTTGTGTGTGTGATCATACATGAGCATCTGTCATGACACAAACAGGAGTAGGTCACTATTGCTACTATCCTAGTTGGGTCCACACCCTTTGTTTGTTTGGCACACTGTTGAATATGAGAAGTGTAATCAAGCAGTGAATATTGATAGTCTTCCTTTATTGCTGTATCTCTACATACTGTAGTCCCACGTATGAGATCCTGACATATGTTCTCATTTGTTTGTATTGCAGGAGATATCATGCATGCATGACTCAGAGCACCATTTACTGAGGCAGAAAACAACCTCTTGTCTTTAGAGTGAATAACCCGTGTATCATTTGATTTGCCGATATGCATTTCAAATAAAGCATGGTCAGAGATTGCCTTATATGCAAGGCCTAGATCACCTATGAGTAATCTGTATGAAACAGAATGAAGTGACAGTGATCTCAGGTGATCCACACAGGACAGATGCTGAGGACCTTGAATTATCCTTGTCTGGAACCTTTGTGGTCTCACCAATTGCTGCAGATGCTTGGAAAGGTGCATATCAAAATGGGCTTTGTATTCCATTATTGGCCTAATGAGGGGAGAGTACAGACAGATTATAACTCCTTTCATTTTCTGAATTCAATGGCCTTACTTATGAGATGAGCAATGCAGAATGCCCTGCTTACCACTGTGGAGACATAATGATCAAAGGTAAGGTTACTGTCAACCTTGGTGCTGAGGGTGCTTAGTGTTTTGTTATTGATGTGGTAGCCAGCAGGAACATTGTACTTACTGAGAGGGATACTAATACATTTTTTGGCATTGAGGTTAAGGCCATCAATTTGGCATCAATCATTTGTGTGCATAAGACCCTCTTGCAAGATGTTGACATTGTTTAGAGATTCTATGATCGCTCCCAGTTTGCAGTCATCAGTAAACTTTGTCAGCTAAAGATCCTTTAGTGTTAGCTTGTACTTTGGAGAACTAGGTTCCAAACAGTAGAGGTACCAGGACAGATCCCTGGGGAACACCAGTGGTTACAGGTTTGCTGTTGGAGGTGGATTATATAGCTGTTGCTCTAAGTCACTTTGAATATGTCAAGTGCAATGAACCTTCAAAAGTGGCATCTTTTAGACTCCATTTTATTATTCTGTTTATAACAGTAGCTAGCCATTTCAGTGCACTGTGCCATTCCTCAATTTGCCTCCATATCAAATTAAATTGGGGACAAAAAAGTACTCTTTTTTTATTGGGGACCCAGAAGCAAAACAACCAAAAAATCCCTTTGGGCTTTTTTTTTTAAATTATAGTATTTATTTATTTAACATTTATTTACAGTGATGGTCCAACTGGACAACAGTGTCCATTTTCAATGAACGCCTGAGGATAAAAGCTCCAGCAAAGTACATTTTTACTAATACATGTCTAATACAATGAAGAAAAAGTTTACTATGCAGCTCATATGTATCTACTCACAGTCTAGCAGAGATCAGTAAAGCTATTTATATACATAGGAGAATAATCAACAAAAATACATACACGAGAGATAAGATTAATACACAAGTAAAGTACAAATACAGTACAACATGCATTAGATTTTTTTAAGCTTCTACAGTACATTTAGTATGTCATCTAACAGAATACAGTTTAAAACTGCGAGGAAGACAAGTGGATATAGGTACGATAGAAGGAGGTTACAGGAGTTATAGAGTGGATAGAAGTGTAGTTAGAGGTTATATCTGAGTGAGGGAGACAAGGGGATATAGGTAAGGGAGGAGGAGGTTACAGGAGTTATAGAGTGGATAGAAGTGCAGTTAAAGGTTATATCTGAGTGAGGAAGACAAGGTGACATAGGTAAGGGAGGAGGAGGAGGTTACAGGAGTTATAGAATGGATAGAAGTGTAGTTAGAGGTTATATCTGAGTGAGGAAGACAAGGGGATATAGGTAAGGGAGGAGGAGGTTACAGGTGTTATACGGGGAGACTTAAACTCGACTCGACTTAAGGAGAGCGTGAGGTTGGATAGATTCATTCATTAACACTTCTCCCCCTGCTGTATATAACAATAAAATATAGTATAGGTGAGGCCACTCACACTTCACTGGAGTTCAAGAGAAATCAATGGATGGATATATGAAAGAGATACCCCAGGGATTACCTCTGCCAGTGTCACTGCAGAAGAGGCACAGCAAAATATAGGTATAGTAGTTCCCCAAGGGGTAAGGAAGCTAAAACTATGGGCTAGGTAGGAAAACCCTGGGGCAGATAGATACTGATGAACCACCCCTGAATCCATGATTATAGAGTGAATAGAAGTGCAGTTAGAGGGTATATCTGAGTGACGAAGACAAGGTGACATAGGTAAGGGAGGAGGAGGAGGTTACAGGAGTTATAGAATGGATAGAAGTGTAGTTAGAGGTTATATCTGAGTGAGGAAGACAAGGGGATATAGGTAAGGGAGGAGGAGGTTACAGGAGTTATAGAGTGGATAGAAGTACAGTTAGAGGTTATATCTGAATGAGGAAGACAAGGTGACATAGGTAAGGGAGGAGGAGGTTACAGGAGTTATAGAATGGATAGAAGTGTAGTTAGAGGTTATATCTGAGTGAGGAAGACAAGGGGATATAGGTAAGGGAGGAGGAGGTTACAGGAGTTATAGAGTGGATAGAAGTGTAGTTAGAGGTTATATCTGAGTGAGGGAGACAAGGGGCTATAGGTAAGGGAGGAGGAGGTTACAGGAGTTATAGAATGGATAGAAGTGTAGTTAGAGGTTATATCTGAGTGAGGAAGACAAGGGAATATAGGTAAGGGAGGAGGAGGTTACAGGAGTTATAGAGTCGATAGAAGTACAGTTAGAGGTTATATCTGAATGAGGAAGAGTTATCCAGGGTTAGTACATGAGCAGAGCCAGGTAGATGTTAGGTGATCTTTTAGTAGTTTCTTAAACTTGGTGGTGCTGGAGATGGATCTGATATCGATGGATAGGGAGTTTCAGATTTTGGTGATACTGTAAGAGTATAGCAAGTCACCAGCATTATTGCTAGTTTTAGTGATGTTTACTAGGTTTTTGTTACTGGAGCGCAGGGTCTGGTTATTGGAATAGTGAGTAAGTAGGCCTTTGAGAGCAGATGTTTTTTCATGTTGGTTGAGTATCTGATGGGCCATGGAGAGCTGGTTAAAAATTAGTAGGTTGGGGAATTCTTGCCATGAGAGTTCTTTGAGAGCATGACATTGATGGGATATGTGAGTGGCATGTGTAGCGAATGTTTCTGTTTTATTATAGTAGCTATCTAGTTTGTTTAGGTAAGCTTTCTTGAGGTTGGTAAGGATGGAAGATGCATATAGGAGTGTGGCAAGAAGTTGGGCTCTGGCAATGGAGATTTTGGATTTGTCTGTGAGGAAAAGTTTGCTCCTGTACAGACTACCCATTTTTTTGTGGACATTTTTGATTGTTTGATTTATGTGGAGAGAAAAGTTCATGTTTTGGTTTATTACTACTCCCAGGAGCTTGGTGTGAGTGACTGGGGTAATGATGGTATTGTTTGCTGAGGTGATTTTGAATAGTGAAGAGGAGTCTGGGGATCCTGTATGGTGAAACAGGATGAGATTTGTTTTGTTAGGATTGAGTATTAACTGGGCATTGGTTTGCCAGGTTTCTACTTCAGAGACGGTTTGCTGTGTTATTTCCTGAAGATGGTGGAGTGTTGTTGCTGTATAAATTAAGGTAGAGTCATCAGCGTATTGTATTAACATGGCTTCATTAGTGGCAGTATGCAAGCTATTAATGAATAATGTGAAGAGAAGAGGGCCAAGAATGGATCCTTGTGGGACCCCTAAGTTGACTAACAGCAGTGAGGAGAGGGAGTTACCCCATTTCACTGCTTGCTACCTCCCAGTGAGATAGCTCTGGAACCAGATTAGTGTGTAGTGGCTGGTTTTAAATTTTGATATTGTGTTTAACAGTCTGGAGTGTGAGACTATATCAAATGCTTTAGAGTGGTCCAGAAAGATAGATGAGATCAGGTTACCTTAATTTCTGAGAAGGTCGACAGAGTTAGTGAAGCTTAGAAGGGCACTGGTTGTACTATGGCATAGGCAGAATCCATGATGAGTTTTGGATAGTAGATTGATAGTAAGGAGATAGTGGAGGATTTGGGTATGGATGCCTTTTTCCAGGACTTTTGATACTGGTGAGAGGATAGCAATTGGACGGTAGTTGGAAAGCTCTAGAAAGCTGCCGTCTTTATATAGTGGAATGATGTGGGCTATTTTCCAGATAGCTGTGACCTGTTATTCAGTGATGGAGTGGTTTATATGGATGGAGACGGTACACAATGGCTTCAGCAATGCTTTTTGGATAGTCTGTGGGTAGGTTGTCTGCAGCTAGGGTTGTTGGTCTGAGTTTTTTGAGGTATTTCTTTTTATGGTGGCAGTAAGAATAGGTTGTAGGGAGAAGTTATTGTCATTTTGTGTTGGAGAGAGAGGAGTTGGGGGTGGCTAGTGTTTGTTAGTTTGAGTATACCGTTGGTGAAAAAATTTTTAAACTGTGTGGGTATGTCATCTATGGTGTTGTCAGTGTTTGGATAGGGGCTAGTGATTTGACCGGGCTAAAGGATTTTCTTGATTGCGGACCAGAACATTTGTGAGTTTCCTTGGTTTTCTAGTTATATTTTAGCATAATATTATTTTTTTTGTCTTGTCTTATAGGTTTTTTGGCAGAATTTCTTAGTTCTAAGTGTTTATGACAATTGGTTAGTGTTTTGTTATGGTGCCAGTTATCCCAGGCTTTCCCTTATTCTTTTAGTAGAGCACTTGTTTGTTTGGTTGTTAACCATGGGGTATGATTGGGTTTTATCCTAATTGCTCTAGGTGGGGCAAGCTTATTTAGGATGCTAAGGAAGGTGGAGTTAAATAACTATTTTGCCTCATCTAATGGGAGGTATTTGTGCAGCTTTTGAGTGTGTATATGAACTTTTGGGAATTGATTTTTTTTGTTTGTTTCTGATTTGCTGATATGATGGGGTTTTGGAAGAATTTATTTGCTGCCAGAATAGAAAGGTGGGGAGGAGGTCACTAAGGCTGTCAGGGAGATAGCATGTGAGTTGAGAGAGGTTGGGTTGATTGGGGAGTATCCAGTCTAGAATTGATTATTTTTTGATGTTTTGTCTATCCTGGTAATGTGTTAGATTAGTTGGGAGAAGCAGTGTAGATAAATGTGGTTTGTGGGTATGCTTGACTTACAGGAATACCAATCGATATTAAAGTCTCCAAGTATAATTGTTTCTTGGGGGAGGAGCTTATTTGCCCATTGCAGGATGTGCTGTAGGGCAGGAATATTATTCCTTGGTGGGCGTAGACACTTACTATGTTTATTTGCTTTTTGGAATTAAGTAAAAGTTTAGTTAATAGTATTTCTGCAATAGTGACATCTGGGCTTCTGTCTGTAGCTTTGAGGGTTTGACTATTTTTGTATAGTATGGATACATAGTCACCTCTTTTTCCTATCTGGTCTTGTCTATATATGTTATAGCCAGGGAGTGTTATTTTGTTGTTGATCTCTGGTTTTAAGCCACATTTCTGTTACGACAACTATATCGGTATAGTAAACTTGCTTCTGCAGCTACATACAGTATATACATTTCTGAAGTGCTTCACCCTGATCACAACTATATTCTACTGTATAAATGTGAACAAATGCCTTTCTCAGAGCTGAAGAAATCATGAACTGAAAATACCAGAGTCAGTGGATGCAGGTTTGCCTATTTTCTGTACTTTTCTTGTCCTGCCATTGTGCAAAATCCATGTGAGAGTACATTGGGAAGATTACATCTCATTTGCTTGATTAAGTAGTTTGTACAATAAAGACCTATGTTTAGAGTTGTTGAATGAACTCTCTTTCCACTGTAACACTTGGCATGTATTTTGTAGAGGAAGATTACAGCTGGAAGATTATTTAGCACCTGCAGTGAATTACATCAAGCTGCATCCATAATCAAAACTGACTCTGTTCTAAACTAGTTCTGTTCAGTTATAGTTAGCTGTACACATTCAGTTTTTACTAGAGCAACAACCCCCCTTAACTCACCAGCAGCTACTGGTGTATGCCATGTGTTATTATAGAAGGTACTGTACGTGAGTTTAATCGAGAATAAGTCTGCATGCTTTTCTACTTAACAGTTAATGTGTGGCCTATGAGAATGTGGCCATGGTGTTATGATTGGCGAGAAAGCAGAGTGAACTGACAGATCATACTGGATATAGTTATAGTAATAGAGGAGACCATACTCTAATTTTACATACAAGATCTATTTTTACTGATTCTTTACATCAAATTTAAGGAAGTAAGATATTCTGGGGAGCCATATAAAGTTGCATTTATTTTTGCTTGTATGTTATTGATGTGATTTATTTTTTATTTCCCTTTTTAGCAGGGTAGAGTACTGATTATCGAATGACCAATTGCAGGATTATCCTGGGTTACAAGCAGTAAGAGGATCTATAAATTGTTCACCAGAGCAGTAAATGAAATGCAAAGTCAGTAATATCAATGTGTAAGAAAGTAGAGTAAGTCATGCATACAATAATGTAAACTTTGTTACACATTAGCAATGGATAATGTTGTTATATAATTATTTGAAAGAGAAATAGTCAGAGTTTACAGTGAGGTATCAGGATAGCGGTTATGTTTAGATGCTGACGAGAGGGAAAGAGGCAGATTTTAAACTGATTCTAGTCTATGTGATCTGCCCTGTATTCTGTCATATACATTTATTTTGTTCCTGTTCAAACGGTTTGAATAGGGAATGTAATTTAATAGTAGTTTGGCATTTCGGTGAGATGAGGTGGTAGAGACTGACGTAGTTTGGAAACAATGACAAAATACCTGTGGTCAGTACTATTAGTGTAGTTTAGTTTCAGAGGTTTAGAATATAAATCATGCTTTGGATTGCCTCCTTAGGTTATAAGCTGTGGTGCATTCAATGATTTATAATGAGTTGCAGTGGGATGTCTTGGTGCAGTTGTTTGAAGGTAGGGGAGTACAGAAGGAGGCTTGCTTTGACTACTACCCTCAGTCATTTGGGTTTAGATAGCATGAGGCAAGTGTGAGGCAATGTTTATGCTGTAGGAAATTGTAATGAAGCAGCATATTTTATTCAAGGTGGTTTCTAGACCTGTGTTTTGGGTTATATGGTGGCAAATAGTGGTAAACCTTATATAAGTTGGACATGAAGAATTCCTTTGTCTATGGCAGTCTCTGTCCTGTTCCCTGTCTGGGGGAAGAGAGAAACTTAGAATGCTTTGTGTCCCAGAATAGGAGTTAGGTGAGTTTTTAAATTTGCCTTTGGAAGTTAAAGGACTGATTCAGCCAAATGCCCAAGTACTTAAAGAATGTTGTTTATCTCTTGTCCAGAGAGAGGTGAG
The DNA here is from genome assembly GCF_019279795.1 of Protopterus annectens. Classification (NCBI taxonomy): domain Eukaryota; kingdom Metazoa; phylum Chordata; order Ceratodontiformes; family Protopteridae; genus Protopterus; species Protopterus annectens. The sequence goes on from NC_056743.1 coordinate 1,658,381,273, forward strand.
TGATTTTGCTAATTTTTTGTCTGTTCAAAAATATATATTTTATTTATTAATTAATTAATTGAGTTAATTAGTTAACATGATTAGTCTCACTAGCTAGTGGCCTCTTTTTAGTGGAGACCCAAGGTGATATTTATATCATTAGGGGAAATCTGTGCTGGGCATTGAGGAACTTCTACTCTCATCTCAGTATGTGCCATGAGATCTTTTACATCCACTCCAACTACCAGCAAATCAAGCACTGTCTCATCCAAGGGAGGAATGTATGTATATATACATATATTTTAGGGTTGAGCAGGAGCTTTTTTTGTAGAGAGATAATTGTTTAGTTTTAGGAGATCTTTTGAGTTTGACTTTGGATGCCATGGTGTGCAGGGCTAGACCAGTAGATAATGGTGTTATTGGCATATGAAGTATTATACCTAGCTATCTGAAGAACAGTAAGTGTTTTATGGTTTGATAAAAGTTGCTACATGGTTTGGTATGCTTTTATGTCTTGGTGGTGTGCAAAAGAGCATCACTCTGTTCTTTTTTTCATAAGTGTCATTTGTTTAATTTTTACCCAGAATTGTTTTTTTTTTTTTAATCTTGAAGGATAGCTAAATTTATTTTGTGGTTAGAAGTAGATTCAAAAAGCAACAGATTGTCTACATAAAAATCTGGGTTTGTAGATTATTACTAAGCCTATGGCTAGAGAGTCAGTGAAGAACATATCCACTCACTCAAGTAGGAATGAATATACTGTCAGCTCCTGAGCAAGACATCATTCTAGCAAATTCCTGAGAAAAATTTACAGGTGCAGATCCTATCATCTAGAGTGACTTTGAAGGTAGATAAGGAGTTGCTCTGTTTGATGTGTAAAGGAAGGCTGATCCAGAGTCATGCAATGTATCATGGTGGTAACATATCCTGAGATCAGATATTATTAATCCTGCACTGAAGGTTAATATCTGTTAAAGTATTAAAATCTAAACAGAGATCACTCCACATGTGTCAGATGGAGTATAGGGCAAGGGATTTTAATTTATTTGGAGAGCTTAGGTTGCTCAGTCCAGGGATATTCTTTATTAAGAATCTTTAGGGTCTTTCAAATCTGAAAAGGGGCTTAATAAACCTATAGCCATAGTACTGGTCATATTAATGACATAGCACAGAGAAAATTCATTAATAAACAGCACTCAAGCTAGAAACCTGATCGAGCCATCATATCTACTACATTGCACAGACAATGACAATGTGCCTGCAGTGTGCAGTTAGTAGCCATGCCAGACTGTGCCTCCTGTGTTTGTTTTGTGAGCTGAGCTGCCAATAAGTACTTTCACAGAATGTGTGACCCAACAAAACACTTTCAGGTTAATACAAGTGTGCAAGTGAAAGAACAGCCTACATATTGCATAAATGTGTGGCATACATGCAGCTGTATACAGCATTATTAACACCAAAACCAAACCTGTTACCAGAAACAAGAATGTTTGCTTCAGATGGCTGGATACATTCCTCTGGGATGCACTACATGCACAGGTGATAAAAACACAGGAAAAAAATATCCACATATCTAACCTTGTGAACTCAGTCACATGTTGATAAACTGTATGATGGCGCATACATAAAATATGCACAGAAGATATGCATACAAAATACTGCAGGGCATGACTTCTCATTTCCAGAAAGGTATGGAACACTAGTAATTAAATGCAGCATATAATACTGTTGTATGAGAATGCTACAAACTGGAGTAAGGATGATTTCCTGCTAACAGAAACACAGTAATAAGGTAGAAATGACAATGGTATTTATTTATTTATTTGCATTTGTTTACCGGGATGGTCTACTGGGGCAAAAAGTGCCCATTTTCATTGGAGGCCTGGGAAGAAAGGCTTCACATTTTCTACATACATAGAGATAACATAAAAAAACGGACATACAATCTTATCAAAAATTTCTAGCTAGAATAACAAAGGTAGTATGCATTATATACAAAATACCCAAAATACAATATATCATCTGCTTTGGATACTGTAGAGTGAAGACAGCAAGAGATAGTTGTATAACTGTTAAGCAGAAGGGAGAAAAAGGTTAGTGAGATCAGGTGGGGGAAGATGTTCTGTAGTCGTAGCCACATGTACATTGCCATAGGGCTGAGAGATGCTGTATTAGAGACTGTTTGAAGGATATGTGATTGGAAATAGTTCTGACAGAGCTGGGTAGGAAATTCCAACTTTTAGCAATGGTACATGAGTAGAGAGATTGACCAACTGCTAGACTGGGTGTTTGCATTTTTTGAAGGAATTGATTTTTAATCAATTCAAATGAAAATCAATTCCTTCTAAAAGTGCAAATACCCAATCTAGCAGTTGATTGATTTTCAGACAGCCTTGGTGGTGCAGTGGTTAGCATTGTTGCCTCACAGCAAGAGGTTCTCCCATTTGATTCTCGGCTGGAGCGCCTTCTGTGTGGAGTCTGCATGTCCTCCCCACAGTCGAGTGACATTTACAGACATGCAGGTAGGTGCATGTGTGAATAAGTGTAGCTTCTTTGAAGGTTGGGGATTGGGCTGGCAACTCGGCACCATAAAAAATACACTGCCAATCATTAGCAGATGGGAGTTTCGCTGTGGCAACCCCTAACTGGGAAAAGCCAAAAGACATTAGTTTAGAAGGAATTGATTTTCAGATCTGAGTTGTTGGGAGGGCTTATGGCGAGTACATAGGGAGGTGAAGGATGGACAATTGGAAGGTTTGGTAATGATATTGTGAGCTGTGGTTAACTGCAAGTAGGTGATGGGAAGTTCAAGCCATTTTAGTCTGTGTTGGTTGATGCAGTGATGGGAGCAGTAAGCTTTGTTGGTAGCAAACATGGCAACCTTGTTATAACAGAACTCGATCTTGGATTTTAAGGAGCTTTGAATGTTAGTGAACAAATGGGCACTGTATAAAAGTGAAGGATGCAAATAGGATAGTGCAAGGGTTTGTCTAGCAGTGGGTGCGATGTACAATTTATGCTTATAGAGGGTGCCTAGTTTCTAATGTTTTTTTAATGTAGTTTTGGATGTGTAGATCAAAGGTTAAGTGTTCATCTATTATAACTCCTAGAAGTTTAGTTTGTGATACTGCTCTAATGCAGGTTTTATTTTGTGAATAGATATTGAAATAGATATTAAAATCTGCTCTATTTGGGGAGGGGTGATTTTTTTGGGGGGTGAATAGAAGCAGGTTAGTTTTGCTGGGGTTAAGGGCTAGATTGTTGTTATTCATCCATTCCTCAGTGATTGCGAAAGCATGTCAGGTCCTAGCTAGGAGTTCATCAGCAGAGTAAGCAATGCAGATAATGGTCGAGTCATCTGCATACTGTATTACAGGATTTAGAGAGTGGGTGGAGTAGAAGTCATTAATGAATATGCTAAAAAGGAGATGTTCCAATATGGATCCTTGGCGAACGCCTGTGTGTATATTGAGGAATGGTAGAAAGAGTGGAGCCATTTAGTGGCTTGCTGTCTGTTGCTTAGATAACAGAGAACCAGTTAAAAGTGTGTGTGGGGGGGTGACATTCCCAGGTTGGATAGCTTTGCCAGGAGTAAGGGGTGGGATATGGTATTGAAGACTTTGGAGAGGTCCAGAAAAAGATAGGAGACAATTTTTTCAGTGTCACTTGCTTGGTTCACAGTGTCCATGAATAATAGGAGTGCAGTGGTTTTACTGTGATACAGGTGGAATCTATGTTGGGATGGGGATAATATCTTATTTTCTGTCAGAAATTTAGGTGATGAGCATGGATGCATTTCTCCATGATTTTGTCTATTTTTATTTTATTTATGATTGTTATTTATGATTTTCATGATTACTACATGATTTTGTGATGTTACTGTCCATAGTACACAATAACAACTGACAGTCTTAGACAGCATTGATAAGTTAATCAATACCACAAGAAAAGGTCTAGCATGATGTTTGACATCAATAATACAACATCTGCCTCATACATGCAGGACATTGCTATGTATATAATGACCAATGCAACTTTATGTAAGGTAATCTAGTTTCCACATACAGTCCAGAAATGTGTCATAGGAGATATGGCTTGTGTGTTGGTGTGCATGACATATGAGAGCAAGTGTGTGTGTGTGTGTGTGTGTGTGTGTGTGTGTGTGTGTGTGTGTGTGTTTGCATATTTATGTCTGTATGTGCATCTATGTGTGTGCATGTGTCTGTGTGTGTGTGTGTGTGTGTGTGTGTCTTTGTGTGTGCAGTGCATGCATGTGGGTGTGAATGTGCATGTCTGTGTGTATTTGTGTGTGTGTGTGTGTGTGTGTGTGTGTGTGTGTGTGTGTGTGTGTGTGTGTGTGTGTGTGTCATATAAAGCTCTAAGAAACTATAAATATAAATACATAACATGAGCACAAAAGACAAATACAACTATATATATATATATATATATATATATATATATATATATGTGTGTGTGTGTGTGTGTGTGTGTGTGTGTGTGTGTGTACAGATACTTCAAGCATGGGCAATACTGCTCTTCTAGCCTGCCAATATGCCAAAACAGTTGCTATCATAAATGTCCAGTTTGGTCTTAAAATATCTAAACTATTACTTGTTTTAATGTAATTTGGCAGCCTATTCCATGCATCAGCTACTTTTTCAGAGAACCAATTAGTACACTTCTCATTTCTATATAATGTTCTACATGGGTTGTCTGACGATTCTCTTATAATTTTTGCTAACCCAAACATACCCAGACGTAGTTGTCTCTAAATGCCATGTATACCATAATAATGTCTCCTCTTAAATGTCTATATGAGACACTGTACAAGTTCAGATATTTTAGTCTTTCATAGCTACTGAAGTTTTCACATCCATGTATGTCCTTGGTATATTTTCACTGTACTCTTTCCAATTTACTCATTGCTCATTTTTTATAAGGTTTGCATATTGTTATTCCATACTCAAGAATGGGTCATGTGTAACTAAAATTAAATAATTTCATCACTTCTTATTTCCTAGACATTATAAATATTTTTACATGACTTATATTTCTGTAACTATCATTAACCAAGTGCGTGATATGATTAGAAAAAAAAAACTGAAAGCTGGATTAGTCTATATACCCAGATCCTTAAATGGCTCTACAGTTTCAATCACGAGGTACTGTATTAAATATTCACCTTTCAAACTATGCCTCCCAGATTGTTCTGGATATATTCTTCAGCATATTATTCTCCTTTGTACAAAATGGCCAATGGAGTCAAGCTTTTTTGCAGATATGCCATTTAATATATGTAATCAGTTTACCCATTTTCAAGTCATCTGCACACAAACTGAAGAATGCCTCAGATGAAAAGATAGTAGTGAAAAATACAATCTAAACAAGTTTTAGCGTGGGAAAGGGTCCTGTGGAATAGCCTGATTGTAACCTTGAATTTCATCTGCCCAATTGCTGTATGATACTTCCATGACCTATTTGTAAGCCATCCAGCTATTCATCCTATCAACAGTACACCAGTACCTAGTTTTTCTAATTTATTGATCAGTCTTTTGTGTATGTCCCTATATGATGCTTTTAGCCTATCTGTATAGGATAGGTGTTTGACACCCTGGATTTTCCTGATCAGGAACCTCTGTGGTCTCACCAACTGCTGCATGTGCTTGGCAAGGTACATGCCGAAGGGGGAATTGTACTTGATAATGTCTCTGATAAGAGAGGAGTACAGGGATGTTATGACCTCCTTGTTCTTGGATGAAATACCCTTATTTATGAGGTGGGCCATGTAGAAAGCCTTCTGTACAACGGAGGCAACGTGGTGGCCAAAAGTCAGGTTGCTATCAACCTGGGTGCCGAAGTCCCTCATGACTGATTGCATGCTTAGTACATTGTTATTAATGTGATAATTAGTGGGGATGACATTTTCCCTAAAGGGGATAATGATGCATTTCTTGGCATTCAGTTTGAGGCCATGCTTCTGGCACCAGTCATCAATTTGGGTAAGGCCCTCTTGGAGGATGTTCACATCACTAGGGGAATTTAAGACAGCTTGCAGTCATGTGCAAACTTTGTCAGCCACAGACCACTGGTTTTGTCTTGCACCTCAGGAAAGTATATCCCAAACAGCAGTAGTAGTAGTAACTTGTAGTTCTTTTACAATATAACCTAAACTGATTTTAGTATCTATGGTTGCCTGTTTTTTTTACTAGGACAACTTAACACCCCCTTTGTGGAGGCAAATTGCTTTGTATAAGATTTTGTAAAGTAGGGGTACACAAACATGGATGGAAAAATAACGTGTTTTAGGTTTGCCATCAAAATGTTGAAATGCATCTGTTCAACTGACACTTCTCGAAGTTCAAGGTTTCATATTGTCGGAAATTGTTTTACTGACTCTGCAATGCCAAAACTCTATTCCTGTGTTACATCCTGGACTGCAAATGGGTTTTTGTATGAAACTCCCAGAAACAGTGAATGTCAAACTCCAATTTTACCAAGTTTGACATTAGGGGGAAAATTATTTCAAATTTCGACATTTAAGTTCGGCATTCCAAACACTCGCACTGATGCGTTTCAACATTTTGATGAGATTGCCATTTAGAAGCCAGTAAGACACTGAAAAGAGGAACAAAGCTTTAAGATGTTTTGCATGTTTTTATGTTTTAGATGTCTTAATATTTTTGTGAGAAAGTGTTCCGGTCATTCAAGCTATGACAGGTGTTTGGACAGGAACAAGCATAAATGGGAATTATATTCAATGGTCAGTCTGATGATAACCAAGTACTGTATAATGATGACATCGCTGGGTCTGGACACCATAGACTTACAAATGGGCTATGCAATACAAAAGGAATTCCTTTAACAGTAGTGGATATGTGGTATGCAAGGGTCAGTTCATTGTCAACTTAGGTTCCCAGCCGAACCAGAACCATTGTAAAATTGAGCATATACCAGTAGAAAAAAGTTTGGTCAGCCAGACTTTCTTCTATTAATATATGCTAGGGAGCTTTCTAGTTTTCTTGATTAAAAAAAAAATAATAAAATAAACTTTGAAATCCAAGCAATTCACAGGTATGAGAGGCATGGGATAGAGAAAATACAAGGAAAATCAGGTATGTTATGCAAAACTAAAGGAACATACCTGATTATCCTTGTGTTTTCTCTGCCCAGTCTCTCGTAGTACGTGATTATCCTTGTATTTTCTCTGCCCTGTCTCTCCAGTGTGTCTGATCTGTCTAGATTTAACTTTTTTTTTAAATTATCAAAAAAAAAAAAGGCAACAGAAATCTTTCTTTCTCCTTTGCTTCCTTTCCAAAGCACTGATGTACTGCATAAGCATGGGAACGTAAGTCTCATATGCATGCACAGTAGTACATCAAGAAAGCCCCATGATACTGAGAAAAAAGCTGAAAAACACCACGCCGCCATTATACACAGACATCGATTAAGAAAGCCCTCATGACCAAACCACACCGACCATGGATAAATCCAGCATTACCTACACCCAGCCATGGGTTATTGCTGTTTTAGTCTCTTGCTTATGCTCATTGTTAAGTTGTACCTCCATGTCTTGAAGTTTGTGTATGCCAGCCAACAAGGATTCTGTGTGTTGGTAGCATTCTCTTTTCTCCCAAGTTGTTCGACTGTGGATTAAGACTATATATTAGTATATAAGTTATGGAGGTGTGGAGGGCAAAGCTGTTGGAGATATATTTAGTGTACGTGACATTTTCAGTGAAATGAGTTTCAATGTCTGTGGTTTTGATGAAATAAGTTTTAGATGAAATAGCCCACTGAATTTTTTTTTAGATCAAATAAACCATAATCATATGTACACATGTAGAGCACAACTTCATAACTTCATATCGTACTTTTATCTGAGTTGTGCTACATATTGTGCTTTGGTACGATAGTCTCCTCTATTGGTTTTGATAACTGCAAAACCTGCCTAGCAGCATTGCCTTCCAGAATGAATATTATGTTATAGCTGGAGAATTTCTGTATTTATGAATGCATGTCTCATGAATCCAGCGTATATGTTATCCAAAGATGCAAGTTATGCAAATGTGTTAAAATGCCTTGGCAGATCTAAATACAGATAATCTGATGCCCTGTATACCATGCATACAGGTGAATGTGTCACTCTGACATGCATCATATCCCTTACTATACTTTGCTTAAACATCTCTGTGTATATGTTGAATATATTAGCTACATTACCCACAGCATAAATTCAAATCTTTGATATCAGTTCAATTGCATGTATTGCTTTTGGTAACATCTTATTTGGCATTTTTCTTATGGGAAGAGGTACCATAGTACAGTGTAGGTACGGCTGGTGACAGTAAACTGTGGGACCAAAAATGGTACAAATAAAGTGCAATTTGCACAGCTCAGCAGATAATTCCCAGTCTTACTGGTAGTATTTTAAGCATTTTCCCAGCAGCAAAAGGGTATGCACCATATATGACAGCTATGTACTGACTCCAAAATCACTATACCTTAGAATAGCTAGGGATAATCTAAGACACTTCACTGTCATGGTTGACATATTTAAACCATTAACCCTTATTTCCACATTTTAGAACATTGCAAATACAATTCTTACACATTCAGCAGGCAATTTAATATACCATGCATGTTTCTGTGTAATTATTATCTGTGTGTATCACTGTATTTTGTACCGACATATGTGTGTGTACTTTAGAGAGAGACAGTGTGTGTGTACTTTAGAGAGAGACAGTGTGTGTGTGTGTGTGTGTGTGTGTGTGTGTGTGTGTGTGTGTGTGTGTGTGTGTGTGTGTGTGTGTGTGTTTGTTAATGGCAAGTATGTTTTAAATGTGCATTATGTAACTCATTTTGTGCATATATGGCTTACCCGCAGACAGCAGGGCAGTGTTTGATGTTATTCACAGCTGTCTTTGCTCCCCATATCTCCTGCTCTATTTTGAAGTTTTAGTAATGTATGATGTGCCATTGAGCTCTGTTTCATCCACAGTTCATTATAAATTGAGAGACAATTAATAGTGCAATACTGGGTCTTAACTAATCAATTTACCACTGACAGGTTAGTGCGTATTGGGGTGTTTGTGTCTGTATGTAGCAATTGCCTAAAGCAGGACAGTTCTACACACAGATTCACAGGCCTCGGTGGTTTGCATGTAGCATAGATGATGCAAGATAGATATTTTCTTCATTCATTGCAGTGTCCTGTGGTGTATATTCTGATGCTGGTAGGATGGATTTCCCTTGTGAATGTGGCTTTTGCTGGACCTTATAATTCATGTATATATTTTATTTAAGTAAAGGGATTGTATCTAAAACACCCTTAATCAGTTGCAACTTGCTACCACAGCAGCAATAAAGTAAAATACCTATTAGACCATTCAGAATAGTTGCATTAGTACAGAATAAAGTGGCACACATGCATAAATGAGTCTTATTACATAGCTGAGTATGATGTTTGTTGAGACAGTATATCTGATTTTTTCATTTTTCTAATATATTGGAGCCCATTTTACCATCATACAACCCTAAAGCATTCATCTCCTATTGGTGAGTTTTTACAGTAACACGTGATATGCAGAGATACCTGGAAAGGGAGGCTATGATGGGGAACTAGGATCATTGTCCATCATTAATCAGGATAGTTTTTTGGATGATCCTAACACAGTTGTCCCCCTACTGGATGGCCAAGGATGCATGATGCTAACTGGCTTTGCTGGAAAAGCTCACCCAAACTCTGAAATAGCTTGCTGTGAGGGAAAGGTTAATTTGCTTTAGATTTCTTGTACTTTGTATTACTTTATTTTTCCTTTTGCTATTTTGTATACTGTGATTTGTTTTCTTTACACTGTGTTTTTCTTGTATTCTGCTTTTAATTGCATATTAAAACTTGAAAAGAGACAACAGTTGTGTCTCTTGTGAGCTAGATAGAAGTTAGAACAGGTCAGTTAAGGTTAATCATCTGTGAACTGAGGGGGTGAAGCTAGGAACTAAACCTTCTACTTAAGGAGTAAAATGAAACATTTCAATGCTTTACTGGAAAAGCTCATCCAGACTCTGCCATGGCTTGCTGTTAGGGAAAGATCAGTTTGTTTTTGATTTCATGTACTTTGTATTACTTTATTGCCTTTTTCTATGTTGTATACTGTGATTTTTCTTTACACTTTGTTTTTCTTGTGTTCCTCATTTATTTGCATATTAAAACTTGAAAAGAAACCACAGTTGAGCCTCTTGTGAGTCTGACAGAATTTTTTCCCACCACTCCCTGTTTGTTACTGTTTTGTTCTTAAACACCACTCTCTTTCTATATGCCTGCCCCTTATGTTAATTTGACCATATATCTCACTCCTCTCTCCTTCACTGGCTGATGTGGGTAAGCACAAAACTATCATTTTGTGAAATCACTCCCCTTAACTATTTTAATCTATTGGCCATCCCACTGTATTTTATAGTAACAGAATACAAATGTGCCCACCCCCTTTTAATCTATTTTACTCTTTTACAATAGTGGCTCTCCACTTAGACAGCTAAAACCTAAGTTACCCACTTTCATATCTAACTGCTTGACATAGACTGCAGTGTTTAGGATAAGACATTTTTTCTTCTTGCCTTGAAACATCTTTTGCAAGACCACCAGTTATTGGAGAATCCACATTCTGCCTCTCAGTAGTCATCTTGGAATTAGTGATTCTATTTTCTCCTGGTGAGAGAAGGAGTGAATTAACTTTATTTTCTGGAGACTGCTGATCACCAGAAAGCCTAATAACTGATTCATGGGTCTCAGCTTGGAAACTGTGCTTATATTCTGGTCCTGGTGAGAGAAGGAGCAGAGTGCATTGATTTTTGACTGCTTCTGGTTGGAGAGTGAGTGTGTGTGCTTAATGTTCCTATTTGGTCTGGCTGCTATTCAAGGCATCTACCAGAAAAAGGCTACAAGCCTGCAGACTCTTGCATCATCTGGGACAAAACTGTGGATCACCAAACAGGCCATGGCCTGCTTCACTTCTTGGGATTGCTGCTAACATTTGGGTTCTGGTGAGAGAAAAAGCAAAGGAGTATTGTATCCCAACAGAGTGAAGCTGTCCTGAGACCAGCATTAGAAGTAGCCATTCTTGCGACTCCCCTCTTTTCATTATTCTTGACAAACTAATTCTTTGTTTTCAGTAAGTACTGCTTGATTTGTTTCTAACTTCAGAATATCCAGCTAAATACTTCATCCTTAAATTTTCAGGGTCTACATATTAGTTTCCCCACAAGTGTAGATTCAGACACCCTGAGTGATATTTTTCCTTTAAAAGCACAATTGAAATTTCTCCAATACCTAATTGCACAAAGGACAACTAGTTTGCACTGACAAGCACTGTCCCATAGTTGCAAACCGGATACTCCTGACAGTGATTGATAGTCTCACTCCAACTGTCTAATCAATAAAAAGGGTCTGTTGCCATTGGTATGTACTTTCCTACTGTCTCTTTTACCAGCTTGGTGGATATGGGCATCCTGAGGCAATAAAGAAATTACCTCATTTGTACTGACAACCAGTTAATTCTCAAACAAACTGATTTGGTATGTGAGAGATGTATTTACACAATGTCACTGGAGGCAAAACTCTCACATAAAAGTACTCCTAATGTCAATAAGGTTGTCAGTAGTACACATGCTGCACCCATCACTCACAATTCAAAGCAGACATATCAACCCACATATGTTGAGGTACTTAATTGTAACCTTCCTAAACCACAAAGACCTCCTAGATAAAGTACACATACAAAAATACTCTCAGCAGCCCCAAATGCAGTCTTTCAAAACAACACCCACATCAACACATAGAGCTGCATCTCATGGATCCTCTACCACTAAGTCCACAAGGCAAGCCACCACACAATCCAACATTCTAGTCATCTGAGACGCCATTGTGAGGTGCACCGTTGTCCCTCTCACCAAGTTGAGTAAGGAGAAAGTCACAGTCAGATGCTTATCAGGGGCTAAGATCTGCCACATTATGGAGGCACTCAGGTCATTGGACCACAATAACCAATATGACTCAGTCATAGTACATGTGGGAGTAAATGACCTGAGATGTACCTCCCTAGACTATATGAAGAGAGACATAATGGACACTTGGAATATGTGTCTCAAGCTGGTATGAGCCAAGCACTGAGCAGCATTTTACCTTCTCCAAGGATGATGCCACAATATAAACAAAAAGATGATTGACTTTAATAATTGGCTTAGTTTCTGGTGTCATTCTAAGGGGGTGCAATATTTGTTAGCATGGGAGGAGATGGCCAACAGACCATGCTGCTTTGTCAGGGATGGTCTGCACCTCTCCCCTCTAGGCTTTTGGATCTTAGCTAAACATCATCTTCCCCCATATTGTCTTTTTTAGGCAATGCCAAACTGAAAGAACTTCCAACATAGCAAATCAAAACCAATAACATTTAAAGGTATTACTGCTCAGTGCTAGGAGTTTAAACAAAAAAAAAAACTCCACTCCCTAGAAACTCTCTTTACCTTAGAGAATGCTGACGTCTGTGGTCACTGAGACATGGTTTAAAGCTGCGGAGAGCACACCAACAATGCTAGGTTATAATGCCTTCCACACATTTAGGCTATCTACTTCACAGGCAGGGACTAAAGGTGGAGGTGTCTCTATTTACATCACAGATAAATATACTTCAAGGATGGTCAAACAGGACAATGCACTTGAGTTACTCCATGTTCAAATCACCACAGGCAAAATCCAATACCACTTCCTTGTAAGCTATAGGTTGCCTTCTATACCCAGGAATCCCATACCATGTATTTAAACTTATTAGAAACAATAACAATCCAACCCAATATCATATTCATGGGTGAGTTTAATTGCCCCACTATTAACTGGGAATCATATACGACATCAAGTATACATGCACAAAGATTCATGGATTTTGTAAACACAAACTCCCTGGACCAGATAGTCAATACACCAACCAAGGGTGTAACCATATTGGATCTGGTCCTCACTTATATGGGAGAGTGCTGCACACCCCCTACTGTAATGCCTTCCCTGGTAAGGTCAGACCATAAAATAGTGTTCTTTGAAGTAAAACTAAAACCTGGCCCTCCAGCTAAACCTGGAATATTCAGGAACTATTCTAAGGCTAACCTCCTGCTGTTAAGTGAGAACCTGGCAAAATTTCAAGCCCCCGTAATCCCTGCGAAGACTGCTGCCTAATCACAACTGCTCAGAGACACTCTGTACAAGCATGTAAATAGCTGCATAGAGCCAGTTGTACCCACAAGGAAGAAGTACTGAACTAACTCAAAAAACAAGCCATCCTTGTGGAATCACAAAATCAATAGGCTATATAAGAGGAGGAATAAAATCATGGCAAAAATTAGGAGTTGCAGCACTCAGCAGGATAAAAACACCCTTATCAGACTAAAGCAACTCAGAGGACAAATACAATCTACCAAAGCCAAATTTGAGGTAAGTTTGGCCTCCCAGACCAAGGACAACCACACAACATTCTTTAGCTATATCTGCAACCTCAAAGGCAAGATACAATTGTGTGCAGAGCTCATTGTAAATGGAGCCACCTATACTGAGTTAGAAGACATAGCAAACCTCCTGGCTGTTAAATTCAGCTCCAACTTTATGCCTCTCTCTCTCTCTCCCCCTCAACCTTCCCTTAGGAAATATCATCAGATATAACTTCCCCTACTATCACTAGAGAACAGGTCCTTAATGCTCTCTCTAAGTTCAAGAACACTGCATCATTGGGCCCAGACAATATCCCACCATGCCTTCTAAATAGCAAGAAACATGACGTATCAGGGCCTCTGGAATTACTATTTAACTGTAGCCTCTAAACAGATTTTGTGCCTCATGAATGGAGAAAAGCAATAGTCATCCCTCTTCACAAAGGTGGGCCATCTACAGACCCTGGAAACTACAGACCCATAAGTCTCACTAGTCTTTTATGTAAAGCCATGGAAAGAATGTTCATGGAAATGATCAACAGAGATATAGTAAACCTCCAGACACTGGACCCAACCCAGTTTGGTTTCATCAAGGGCAGATTATGCCTACTCAACCTAGTGGACTTCTTTGAGAAGGTCACCAAAGCAATGGATGAGGGAAAATTTGTTCACAATGCCTACCTTAACCTGGCCAAGGCATTTGAAACAATACCTCATTCGAGCAGTGTTGATAAAATCAACAGGATAGGTAGAAACCTGTATGTCACCCAATGGATAGCCAACTGGCTCACAGACCGGACCCAGGAAGTTAGAATTGTGGAGTCACTTCTACAAAGATGCCAGTCACAAGTGGAGTCCCTCAGGGATCAGTCCTTGGACTGCTTCTTTTTGGAATTTACTTATCAGAAGTCAAGGCCAATGTCAGTGGTATCTGCCTGACTAAATTTGCAGATGATTGCACATTAGGAGCTGTCATTGAATCTCACACTGACACAAATGTTCTCCAGGAGTGGTTGACACAGACAAACAACTGGTGTCGGAACCATGGACTAAAACTAAATGCCAAGAAATGCATAAAAATATTCTTTGGGAAGTCTTCCATCTCTAGTAACTATCATATTGACAACACACCACTTAGAGTTGACCAAGTAGTCAGGGAACTATGGACACACATAGATATTAATCTAGCCTTTGACTATCATGTGTGTACAGTGGTGAGGAAATCATTCTATATTGCCAAATTCAAATTATAAACAAAAGCATGGCATATAAGTTCAAGGAATTCATTGTTCTACTGTATTCAGCATTCATCAGACCTATCATTGAGTACAATGCCCCATTTGGTATGTACATAACCAGGCATATCCAACAAATGGTATGTCCACAGAGGTTCCTCACTAAAAAAATACAGGATCTAAGTAAAATGTCCTATGCAGACCACCTTAAGGCCATATCCCTGTATTCTGTCTCCTGCAGGCTTTTGAGGGGAGAGCTATGCCTGGCATACAGGGCATTGCCAGACCCCACTCTGATGGACCTCCTGCATTTCCACAAAACAAACCACACGAGAATTACCTGTTCTAAAGTCATAAACCTTGTCTGTGATATAACTGGTCCTGCTGGAGAGCTAAGTATGTATCCCAGAGACTATTGTGTCTATGGAACAGGCTCCCCATCCATGTGAAGTGGAGTTCCTCCTTAACCCAATTCAAGTGCAACTTGGACAATTGGATGGGAAACTGGAAATTCATCCCTGGTTTGGCACCTATGTCTCTAATGGACACAAGTAACCTGTAAATGGTTCATCTTCCAAACCCCTGCTCACACTTATCAAGGATATTAGAACTTGTCAGAGATTTGGAATGCATGGCTAGGCTTAAAAAGGCCCTTGTGATCATTAGTCTAGTAAACACCTATGAGTCTATAACCACAATGAACCAATAGAGTACACTTTTCCACTCACTTGCAATTCTCAGCTGAAAAAGTGTTCACTCCTTTCCAGTTTGTCTCCTGTCTGCAACCTCTATTACAGCAGGTTCACTTTATATACAATTTACAGATGAAATACCGCTGGTTGAACTCTACCAGGAAGGTCATCTCAGGATGGGTGTGCTGATTTTGCCTAACCGTAACAATTTTTTTTCACATGCAGTTCTTCACACAACTTGGTTGCTAGCTAAGCCTGGGTCACCTTTTGTACAGCAAAGCTGGCCAGGTGTGTGTGCGGTACTAACTTGCCTTGTGGGGCTCCAGACAAGAAAATATTATTTCAACTGAATTAATATACAATATAAACACTTCTGGATCTTGACATATACAAGGCTGTGTCATTATTGTTGTTTGTGGATGATTTATGATTTATCAAACATGACTGAAGGTGGATTCCACATTTCCTGTAAAATTCTCAGCATATATATATATATATATATATATATATATATATATATATATATATATATATATATATATTACAGTTTCCTACGTATCTTTGCAGGAACAGTCTGCCATTTTTTCATTAAAATGTGCACATAATATATATCTGGATATTTAGTCATTCATAAATACGTAGTAGAAGCAAATAGCCTACAAGGTGCATGCATCATGTTTAATAACAGGCTGCTGGACATTACTATTTATGATAGGCCCATCGACACTGATTGTAAACACTTCATTTTAAGGTAAGAGCAGTTACTTGAATGCAACATTTGGAGGGACAAATATACATTCCTTAAACTTCTGTTATAAATAAAAAGGTCTCTTTAAGTTTTATTGCAAAGAATTTGCCATATAACACCTATTTTTTAACAAAAGTATAACATAACTAATGCATCTGATTTTCACTTATCTGTTACAAAAATAAACATTACAGGAAAATACTGCTGAAAACAACTAACTGTATTTAATATGCAGTACAGGATAAGTAATACAAAATATACATCTGGTAGTATTATGCAGTATAGGATAAATTATGAAAACATTGTTATATAGTGCAATAGTATTCAGCTGTTATGAGAAGATACAAGATACAGGAAAATACTGTTGAAAGCATCTGACAATTTTTAATATGTGATACAGCATTTGTAATGGATTTTATACATTTGACACTATTTAATATGTGCTATAGGATAAATAATGAAAACGGTAAATCTGCACAAAGTAGATTTAAGAACTAAAATCTAAGTGATAAACCTATATGCATACAGATTTTATATAAAACAATAAACAAAATAATATTTTCATTTTACACAAATTGCTTTTCCAGAGAAGCCATTCTGCATATTTAGTGAATGTTTTCTGCCTCTATATCCAAGACTCTGCATATGGTAACACTGAGGCTGCATTATCACAGAGATAAGTTACAATTCTATGTAAACACATACACAAGGGTCCCCTTTTCTCTGAGGATGGTTGACATTGGAGTCATTGCATGTAGCAAACAGAGGTATAGGGGCTTAGTGGCCACAGTGCTGGATTAAGTCTCCTACAAAACAATTGAGATGTTTTCCACTTGCCTCTTTTCAGCTTAACTGCTTTTCTATATTCACAAATATTTCATCCAAGTATTTATTGTGTTTTTGCAGTGCTGTATTCATTTGATTATGTGCATTCATTGCTTTATATTTACCCAGGTCATTCTTCCTTTTAATATTTCTCCTTAAGATAGTTAACCCATTGTAATTATTTACAAACTATTCAAGACACAAACCAATTTAAACATTCAAAACCTATATAACCTTCACTACTTTCATCTGTTTTATATTGCTTTATATCTGTTTAGCTTTCCATACCACTTTTAATTGAAAACAGCTCATGCTTGCAACCATTTAGCAAAATATAACCTCTAATTTGAAGGGCAGTTTATTAATCACAGTCCCTAATATAGATCTACAAATTTTAGACAGTCATTACTTTCTTTTTGTTATGATATGCTATAGAGAACATTAGAAATATGATTATGGTCAGAATCTGATATGGCTCCATTATGTCAAAATTATAATTATGCACTGGATTCCATTGCAGGCCCACTGGAGAATTATTTATTTATTTAACATTTGTTTACCAGGAAAGTCTGACTTGGAACAAAGCCAATTTTCAGAGGAGGCCCAGGGAGAAATGCTCTAGATGCATGTCTTTGTAACTTGGGAGGAAACCAGAGCACACCAAGGATACCCACGTGGATGTAGGGAGGACATGCAGACTCTGTACAGAAGCACCCAAGACAGGAATCAAACTGGAGAACCTCTTGCTGTAAGGTGACAACGCAACTGCTGCACCACAGCACCATACATTTTTTAAATATATAGTATGTTGCCAAAATATACCATCAAACTCTTCTATAAGAAAACAAGTTATCCAACTTTATGGTGTTTAATTCTCAGGTATTTTTGTTATATGCTTTAAAGGTAATAAAGTCCTGACATTATTAATTCATATTGTAATTTTATCTGTGTTCAACATGACAGTAACACTAAATTCACATCCAAGTAAGAGTGCAAATGTGTCCTTTCAGCCACTTGATCTATTCTTGAATTTCACACAATTATTTACAATGTTTGCATTACTTTTTGTACACTTTTAAAACCGGAATAATAATAAATCTTCTACTTAGACATGAAAAGTCAGATGGATCATGCAATGGATATAATGATTTAATGCCAGTTAAAATGAATCGTATTTATCCTCAGAGTGAATACCTCAATAGTGTATCATGAATGTTTGAGGTAAGCAGCACATAATAAGATAAATTATTCTCATAAAACTAAAATCAATTTTAACATCCACAGTTTGTTGAAGCAACAAATATTAAAGCAGAAGATGCTAAGATGATTTCTTAGAAATGTAACCACTTCAGCAGAATGTGGCTTGAGTCCAACTTGCGGCAAACAGGTGTTGGGGTGGAAATTTTTCTAGCTGGGGAAGACACTGATATATGAAACTAAGCAAAGGTCATTGTTAATTCCTGTGTGCTACTTAAAACAGGAGGAAGCATACCAACAAAATATTTAAATCACTAGCAGAAAGAGAGCTCAGCAATGCAAATATAAGTTACCAACTGAACCTGTCTTACAAATCACCATCTGCTTTTGTAGCTTGTTTAATATTGTATAATTCCAGCTATCTATCTAGCTGTCTCTCTGTTTTATGTAACAATCCAACCATTCTTTCATCTATCTAATTGATTAATTTTTATTATTTTGATGTTTAGTCTAATGTGTGCTTGCATATAGCATACAGAAAAGAAACACAATAAAGTAGGAATATATTGGCAGTACAAGAAATACAGAGGTATAAAATGCAATGCTTGGAAGAATACCAATATGAAAGCTGTACAATTCTAAGGAGAAATGAGATGGAAAGGTAAATAGGTGCACAGTGTTTGGAAAATGCCTTAATCTTTACTTTTGTACTTCTGCAGTAGTTCACACTCTTTGACTTGACTCTCCATAGTATTGTTGTCTGCACTGCTGTATTATATTTCTTTTTGTACTGCAAATGTCTGTTATTCATACATTCCCATGCATCACACATCCCTGCATGTCACTGTCAAATATTGACATGCATTACTATATTTCTGAAATTTCAGTCAGAACTAAAAGTTTGAAAACAGCTCTGTGGTTAATTTAAGAAGAATCACATATTTACAACATTTAATACTATACCTATGTAGTTTGCTAACTTTTATAATTAAAACTAAGCAGCATTTCCCATGCATAATTAGGGGATTTACCTGTTGTACATTTTAATACAATGACTGAATGCATTGGATAGTTGCACCAGTATCTCAATAAATAATTCAGCTAACCGTATCTAAAGCTAGTGGGTTAGTTCCTTGACAATACTTTTAATTTTGGAGGAAAATGACTGATGATAATTACTCATATCTACTTATGCCTTGAAATATATAATCTTTCAGGAAATGCTGTTAGAGATAGCTCTATGTGTCTATTATTAGCCTCCTCTGAACTCCTCTAAAGTATAAATAACTTTAACTTTGCCTGTCTTCATATATTGCTTCTCATATAAGCAAGTACCTTTAGTTGCCTTTTCCATGCTCCTTTCACAGAAGTAGATATGGGAATGCATACATTCATACATGTATATGTAAATATTTATAAGGCCTACAGAAACTGAAACTGTACTCCAATGTAATACTACTCAGAGGTTTTATAGATAAAAGCATCCTAGCCAACCTGTTTCCTGTTACTGATAAATTCCTTAAAACTATTGCAATTACTCATTCATCATTTTCTAGTGTTGCTTCAGGAAGAGCTACGACTCTCCATTTTATTGTTTTGTATTTTCATTTGAATGTCAACATCCACTTTTCAGCATAATTAATCAAGGCATTAAAATCCATCATCATTCCTGTACCCACACCAATGTTATTGCATCATTTTTGTGTCATCAGCAAATGTGCAATGCTGTTTGTTTGTCTGATCTATCATTCTATCCTGCACAATTTTGAGAATACCTCATTTGACCAGTTGCAGTGACTCTTTGGTCGAGTTTCCATGTTGATTCTTTATTAACTCTAGATTTTGATTCTCTTATTCTGAGAGCTGACAGCTTGTCCTCTACTCTTTTGATCTGTCTATTAATCCTTTAACTTTTTTAGTCCTAGTATTGCCACAACTGCTGGAGGGGATGGCGAGCTACAGTTTTTGCCCATCCTGTGTTAGCTGGACATGTTAAGTTGATGACATGCCAATAAGAATGAAACATGACTAGAATTTTCCTGTGTTGTTGCTGAAATTCAGGAGTCAATGTGACATCTACTCCTTTTAGACAAGATTTAGTACTCTATGGGTTCACATAGAAATGTGTTATTTAATGCATGTTTGATCTTAAGAAAACTCTGCATAGTTCAGAGGTAATTTATCTGCAGCTGTGCATCCAAACTTCAGTGTTATTTGGAGCACTGCAAAGGCTAGTATCAATAATGGTGCAATCACATGCTTTGTACCACTCTATGGCAAGTCACAATAAAATCCATTCCTTTTAAATAAACTTTAAAGGAGAAAGAAATTGCAAATTTCTCCAAGCTTACTATCAACCCAGCTACCCTTGACATTTTTTAAAAGGTTTTCAGACATTCTCCTTCAGCTCAGCTTAAAGATCTTAGATGGATATTGCTAGGAAATGTTAATGCACATGACAGTGAAAAGGCTTGAATTCACAATGAGTCTGTTTAATATTTTGAAGGATTTCATCTTCATTAGAATAGTTTCTACTACTACCCATACTCATAGACATTCTTTAGACTTGCTCATTAATCCAGGATTTGCTTTCCTGTAATTGATGGTGGAACCAATTTTTTGTCATGTTATCACATGGGTTACTTCATGCTTCACCTCTCTCTGTTGCTGTCTGATGACACAAATTCTATTCCACAGGAATTTATGAAATGTTACATGAAGCACTTTGGTTGTCTTGGCAAGGGGAAGGATAAAAGGAAGAACGTCATCTTCTCCAACCTCTTGAAAGGACAAAATTTATGAATCAGACACACTAATTTCAGGTTACAATTCAGCTATAACTGCATTTTAGATGTAAGAACCTCGAAGTGAGTTCTTTGTTAAAATTACTTATTTCTTAAACAAATAAGCACCCTGGCCACAAATGTCCATTTTTACTTGTGACCTGAGAGCATTGTCTGGTTAAGTGATTTGCTCTGTAACACATTAGGCAAATTGAGTTTGAGGGAATCAAACACTGGACTACAATAATTGGTTTGTTAATAGCACACAACTTTAATTCTCTGTGATAATAAATAATTTTAATTTTGTTTTTTTTAATCAGTAAGATATCTAATTCCATAGGACTGGAGAGAAATAGCTAAAAAAATGTCTGGCTAACATCTCAGTGCATGGTCCTTTGAGAAATTTCAGCTCCTCTACTAATGAGCTGACAAGCCCAGATAGGGAATATGACTGGCAGTGTTTCAACTAGATGGGAGCCATACTGTCTAGTGTTTAGAAGGTAAGAATATGATTAGAAAAAAAACAGTATTCAATGCATATCCTGTAGCACAGACATGATAACCCTAAGAGCACCAGTCAAAAACCCACATGCAGAATTCTGCTCATGCTGATGTATAAACACATCTGCATCTCTAAGTTTAAGGTTAAAAGCACTGCAGCAGTCATACTATGAAGACAAGTGTGCAGGGTTCACCATTTCTATGTGCAATGACAGAACCGTGTGCTTGATTAGCCAATATTTTTAAGATGGAAATAACATGACTTGACAAAGGGCACACCTTCCTTAAGTATCTGTCTGTTGTGAAGGTTAACATCTAGATATTCATTTGGCTAGTGAATGTCAGTTTTCCAAAAAAGCATACTCTAAGTAATGAAAGGCACTTGCAATTAATGTAAAAAGGCATGAGTTAAGACCGCCACTGTTTTTCTCGGCTGAGTTTCAGATGGTTGTGCAACATCCATTAAAGGGTTCTTCAAAGGTATTATATACTGGTGCAGATCATGTACAGAAAAGCTATAACTGGATGTCATCCGCATTACACTGATAGTGAATAGGCTATTTTGAATGACTTTCCTGACCAAGAGCATACATACTGTGTATCAAAATCTTAAGGGCTTTCCTACCACTTGGCTCTGGACAAACCACTTAACATGACCAATCTCCTAGGATAAGTCTAAATCTGCAGTGTATCTATGGATCAGTACCCTATCTTAGCTAAGAAATGCAAACAAGTTAATTAAAACTATACTGATAGTGCTTTATTGTTAGCATAATTTGCTGCTCTTGTTTGTTGTTATCAAATGATGTCTTGGTTTAGAGATATGAATAATAAATGAATACATGGACACATAGATATGTGGCTTACATTTATTTACTTAGATTTGTTCAGCTTAATTTACCTCTCCATGAGCATTTTGGATAGACTTGGCATCCGTATGTGTTTTCATTGCTTGCTTATTTTTAGTGCAATATTCTGTATGCTCACATGATAGGAAGTTTCTGGAAAGAGTGAGACAGGAGTTACACTTCCTGTCAATGAAACTGTGTTTCAGAAAACTTGGAGGCTTCAGATTAATAAAGTAAGTGGGGGGATGGACAAAACCTTGCAATGCAAACAATAAAGTAAGTGTGGTTCTGGTGGTTGTGGGTATAGTAGGGATTTTTATATCCTGCAAAATATTATTATTAAATATCACACTTGCCCACAAAGTGATGAGCTTAGCTACAAACGTTTACAAGAAAATGTGCACTCGAGCTGACATGAACTCTTATGATGAAGGCAACATGGTACAAGCTCCTGCATGTTGAGTAGTTGTAGTAGATCCTTCCATACATATAACTTGTAGTCTCCATAAATAATACACAACTCACAATTGCTCTTCTGAAGACTACACAGCTCTACATCCATGACACTGTTTTATTTGCTGCTGGAGCCCTCATATCTCCATTAAACTTACATTTATCCCAGCACTAAAGATCTTACTGAAGTCAGAGTATACTATACCCACCTAGAAATCCTTACACTGATTTTGTTATTCTGGTTTTCTTCCATGACATAAAAAAACTAAAGAACATGAGAAGAAATAGTAGCAGCAACAACAGCAACAGAAGGGATGTGAGTGAAAGCAGGACAATCTGAACTTCAGAATGTTAGCAGAATAAGGGTTTATGAGCAATGAAGACAAGACAATAAGTTCTCTCAAAAGTAGCATGGCTTTTGGTCTGGTCGCAGTATGTTTACAGTTATCTAGACACTCAGTGACAGCACTCTTCTTGGAATGGACAAAGGCCTAATTTAAAGACCCATTTTATTGACCTCACCAGAGTCTTTATTTTCAATCACTCAGTTCACCTAGACCATCTCACTGAAACAGGCATTAGTGATGATACACTGGCCTATTCAAAGACTGCATCTGGAAACATCACTTCTCACTGAATTTATATTCATCAACCTCTACATTACTTCCTCTGCAGAATGGTTTCCCACAATTCTGACACCACTCCACTTTTTTATCTACATTAATAAACGTCCTTTTAACTTATCCCATCTTTATCTTCTGCTTTACAGTGATAAGATGGTCCTTTTCTCCTCCAACCACTCTATCTCTCCTCTTAAACTCAAACTTCAGGCTGATTTTCATAGGTAAATGTTAAACAATTACTGCTAAACTCCTCTAAAAAAACAAAGCTTTTTTGGCACAAGGCAAAAGCTTATTTCTATCACCAGCCTTCTAAAATTCTCGACTGTCTTAATAATAATATTAAATATTTAAGTTTACTCAAATACCTAGGCTTTTGGTTGAACCCCCTTCCTGAATTTCCAATTCCACATGGAATACACATTCACAAGAAAATCATCTTTCTCCTGTTCTGGGCTAAGAAAATCTCCACTTTTCTTTCCAAACTGTGTAGAAATGCTATAGGTAAAGGTATCTTACTACCTAAGATAAAATATTGTCTCTCTCCTACTGCTGCAACATCTAAAAGAAATGCATCCGCCGTTCATTCCATCTCAAAATCTATTTGCTGATTCATCACTCTCTCCCCAAGAAATGAACAGCTGTGAAACAATGTGCTGACTTTCTACCTGCCTCTCACTTTTTAAACTTTTAAAGAATGATACCTTCCCTCCACTAGCCTTCAGACTACTCAGATATGCACCATCATACAACCTTAGACTTCTTAATCACTCATATCTTCTACTCCAACCCCCCCCCATGAACTTCATGCACAGACCATGCTTTCTCAATCCTTAGTGCCAAACTGTAGGAATCTTTCATTTGCTTTTCTTACAGATCATTCCTCTTATCCCATTCTGATCTGAAATAAAACCACATTTCAAGACTTTAGAAAAATGTGACTGCTATCTCTCTGGTCATTTTACTTAACCTCTTCCTATCCTTCTTGTTTTGACTCTACATTTCATTGTGATTCTTCCAGTAAGCCAACTCTGATTTCCACTCTGTAAATCATCCATCTGTGTATTGTTTGTCAGTCACTCTGTACATGTAATTTATCGACTGACTTTATACCCTCAAGACATCTAGAATATTTACTTTATATGTGTATATTTTAAATGTTGTCATTCACTCTGCCCATAATATCATGTGTCTATTGTGTTTACCCTAGGCTGAGACAGAAATAGATGAAATGGGACCAGTTATCTTACCCATGTTAATAAATACAACATTAATAAATCAAATTTAAATATTACATAGTTATACTTTAGCTGTGGCTTCTGTTAAGTTTAAAACAATAAAACTGTACCAAAGATTCTGCCATAATGAGCTTTGTCTTGGCAAATATACAAAGAAAACATTCCTGAGAGCAAGTGTCTTGTTTAGGCTTTGAAACAGATTTCAGTACCCTATCGTGTGTGTGTGCGTGTGTGTGTGCGTGTGTGTGCGTGTGTGTGTGTGTGTGTGTGTGTGTGTGTGTGTGTGTGTGTGTGTGTGTGTGTGTGTGTGTGTCTGTGTGTGTGTCTGTGCGCACTTGCAGTGGAGTGGTGCTTCATATCATGACGGTATGTGATGACATATAGTAGATTCATTCAACAGATACAATGTGTTATATTTACCTTATCTAATTTTATTTTACTACAGTGGACAAGTCATGTCAGAATGGTTCTAACTTATTTGCCAAGAGAAATACTTAAACCTTACTGGTTAGCATAATCGTGTAAATGAGACAAAAATGTTTCTCACAGTACTTCTTTTACATCATGTAGAAAATAAATAAACCAACAGTCTATTGCTTTCAAGGAGTCTGATCTTTGTGTAGAGACATTAATTAATGAGAAAATGGAGGTTGTTTATTAGGAAATAAACTTATAAACTTCATTGGGGATTCTGAAAGGGTCTAAAGCTTATACTGTTTAACAGCAGCAAAAAAATGACATGTTGGAGGTGAACTCTATAAGCTGCGGGAGCTAACCTTTGTGGACCACAGAATCTCTGACACTTGAAACTGATCTTAGGGACAGGAAGAGTTTGACTAATTAGACATGAAGGTTTATCTATTTTGTCTTTTGGCAATACTTCTGTTATCATTCATATGATTTGCTTTAAAATTTATAATTGAGTAGGGAATTACCTGGAAATTGTTTTAATGCATATAAATTAATAAACTACCCCATAGTTTTAATTTATCATGAAATATAGCTGTTTTTCTGTCTTGGCATAACTTTATGGTTATTTTACCATTAGTGGATGTTGTGTCTTTCGGCTTTTCCCGGTTAGGGTCGCCACAGCGGAACTCCGGTCTGCTAATGATTGGCAGTAAATTTTTACATACCGAGTTGCCAGCCCTGATGCACAACCTTCAACGAAGGTATGCCCATTCAAGCATGTCTCCACACAGAAGATGCTTTAGCTGAGAATCGAACAGGACAACATCTTACTTAGAGGCGACAATGCTACCGCAGCGCCACCACCGCAAATACTGTTTTACCATACCATTAGTGGTACTGTTCATAAAACCAAATCACTGGAGGGATGGACAGCAATAGAAAACAAGTTTCACATGTGCTGTTTTACCATTTCATAGTCCTGGTATAATTGGTGGAACCATTTGCGATGATATTGCTTTAACATTTCTCCCAAAATTATAACTTTTGACCTTAAAACAAACCAATAGCAAACTTCAGTTCAGCAAAACTTATTATTACTTTCCTGAAAATAAAAAAATATAAACAAATATGTACTACTGTCCTTTACAGTGCAGGGTTTGAGTCTCACAAGGATAATTGGCTAGGCTTAAAAATGGCTCGCAGGGAACAGTTAGCTAGTACTAAACTATGAACTATGAACTATGAACATCTCTCCTTTCGACATTAAAGCTACATTGGAAAATATCTTACATTGTATATGCATAAGAATTCCACAAGAAAAAATCCTACTAGGTGAGGACAATATCAGTTGGTTAGACATAACATATAACTCTCTTACACCCATCATAAAGTTACATGGCTTCACACAACTAATTAATAGCCCTATACATTTTAATAAGACATCAAACTCTTTATTAGAAGGGATCCTAGTATCAGACCCAAATATATTCACTACCATAGATACAATGCCAGACTTTTTCAGTGACCTCCAAATCTATACAACCAGACATCTCACACATCCACTCAAACACTATGCTAATAAAACAACATGTAATTGTCCAACTTTAACTCAGAAATATTAATTACTACACTATCATCTATTAATTTGAAATCCTAAAACTCCTCCCTTTAGATGATGCTGAAAATGAATCTTATACAACTTTCCTAAATATCCTAAATAGCCTTGCAACTCCTAGTAGGAAGGGGCTAAAACAAATAGTGTAAATTGGCTAACCATGTGGGAGTAAATGACCTGAGATGTACCTCCCTAGACTATATGAAGAAAGACATCATAGAGCTCTCAGAATATGTGTCTCAGGCTGGTATGCGCCTAGCACTGAGACACATTTTACCTTCTCCAAGGATGATGCCACAATATGAACAAAAGATGATTGACTTCAATAATTGGCTTAGTTTCTGGTGTCATTCTAAGGAGGTGCAATATGTGTTAGCATGGAAGGAGATGGTCAACAGGCCATGCTGCTTTGCCGGGGATGGTCTGCACCTCTCCCCTCTAGGCTTTTGAATATTAGCTAAAACATTGTCTTCCCCATAGTACCTTTTTTAGGCAATGCCAAACTGAATGTACTTCCGACATAGCAAATCAAAACCAAGAAAATCTAAAGGTATTATAGTTCAATGCTAGGAGCCTAAACAAAAAACTCCACACCCTGGAAGCTCTCTTTACCTTAGAGAATGCTGATGTCTGTGCGGTCTCAGAGACATGGTTTAAAGCTGCGGACAGCAGAGCAACAGTGCAGGGTTATAATGTCTTCCACACATTTAGACCAGCTACTTCACAGCCAGGGACTAAAGATGGAGGTGTCTCTGTTTACATCAAAAGTAAATATACTTCAAGGCTGGTCAAACAGGACAATGCACTTGAGCTACTACATGTTCAAATTGCCATAGGTAAAATCCAATACCACTTCCTCGCAAGCTATAGGTCCCCCTCTATGACCCAGGAAACCCATACCATTTATTTAAACTTATTAGAAACACTAACCATCCAACCCAATAATATATTCATGGATGACATTAATTACCCCAGTATTAACTGGGAATCCTATATGACATCAAACGTACATGTTCAGAGATTCCTGGATTTTGTAAACACAAACTCCCTGGACCAGATAGTCAATACACCCACCAGGGGTGCGACCATACTGGATCTGGTCCTCACTAATAAGGGAGAGTGCTGCACACCCGTTACTGTAATGCCTTCCCTGGTAAAGTCAGACCACAAAATGGTCTCCTTTGAAGTAAAAATAAAACCTGGACCCCCAGGTAAACCAGGGATATTCAAGAAGTATTCTAAGGCTAACCTCCAGCTATTGAGTGAGAACCTGGCAAAATTTCAAGCCCCTATAAACACTGAGAACACTTTTGCCTATGCAGAACTGTTCACAGAAACCCTGTACAAGCATGTTAATAGTTGTATAGAGGCAGCTGTACCCACCAGGAAGAAGTACAGAATTAAGTCAAAAAACAAGCCACCCTGGTGGAATCATAAAATCAACCAGATGTATAACAGGGGGAAGAAAATCATGGCAAAAGTTAGGAGGTGCAGCACCCAGCAGGATAAAAAACACTCTCATTAAACTAAACAAACAACTCAGAGGACAAAGAAAGTTTACCAAAGCCAAATTTGAGGTAAGTGTGGCCTCCTAGGTCAAGTACAACCACAAGGCATTCTTTAGCTATGTCTGCAACCTCAAAGGCAATACACAATTGTGTGCAGAATGCATTGCAAATGGAGCCACCTATACTGAGCCAGAAGATGTAGCAAACCTTCTGGCTGATAAATTCAGCTCCAACTTTAGTCTCCCTCCCCTTCAACTTTCCCTCAAGAAATATCATCAAATATAACTCACCCTACTATCACTAGGGAACAAGTCCTTAATGCTCTCTCTAAGACCAAGAACACTGCATCAATGGGCCCAGATAATATCCCAGGATGCCTTCTAAATAGCATGAAACATGGCCTATCAGGGCCTCTGGAATTACTATTTAACTGTAGCCTCTAAATAGGCTTCATACCTCATGAATGGAGAAAGACAACAGTCATCCCTCTGCACAAAATTCAGCCATCTACAGACCCTGGAAACTACAGACCCATAAGTCTCACCAGTCTTATATGTAAAGCCATGGAAAGAATTATTATGGAGATGATCAATAAAGATATAGTAACTCTCCGACATTGGACCCAACCCAATTTGGTTTCGTAAAGGGCAGATCATGCATACTCAACCTGGTGGACTTCTTTGAGAATGTCACCACAGCAATGGATGAGGGCAAAATCGTTCGCACTGCCTACCTTAACCTGGCCAAGGCATTCAACACAATACCCCACTCGGGCATTGCTGACATACTCAAGAGGTTAGGTACAAACCTATATGTCACCCAGTGGATAGACAACTGGCTCACAGACAGGACCCAGGAAGTTAGAATTGGGGAGTCCTCCTCTACAAAGAGGCCAGTCACAAGTGGATTCCCCTCAGGCATCAGTCCTTGGACCACTCCTTTTTGGCATTTACTTCTCAGAAGTCAAGGTCGATGTCAGTGGTCTTTGGCTGACTAAATTTGCAGATGATTGCAAATTAGGAGCTGTCATTGAATCCCCCACTGACATAAATGTTCTACAGGAGGGGCTGACTCAGACAAACAACTGGTGTCAGAGGCATGGACTAAAACTAAATACCAAGAAATGCATAATAGTATCTTTTGGGAAGTCATCCATCTCTGGTAACTATCATATTGACAACACACCCCTTAGATTTAACCAAGTAGTCAGGGACTTAGGGATACACATAGATTGTATTCTAGCCTTTGATCATCACGTGTCTACAGTGGTGAGGAAATCATTTTATGTTGCGCAACTTATAAACAAAGGTATGGCATGTATGGCATCTACATCCCAGGAAATCATTGTTCCACTGTATTTGGCACTCATCAGACTTATCATTGAGTACAACGCCCCCTTATGTACCTAACCAGTCATATCCAACAACTGGAACGTCCACAGAGGTTCTTCATTAAAAGAATACAGGGCGTGAGTAATATGTCCTAGGCAGACCATCTCAAGGCCCTATCCCTGTATTCTGTCTTCTACAGGCTTATGAGGCGAGATTTATGCCTGGCATACAGGGCATTGTCAGACCCCACTCTGATGGACCTCCTGCATATCCACAAAACAAACAGTACCAGAATTACCCATTCTAAAGATTTAAACCTTGCTTGTGATATAAATAGGACCTGCTGGAGAGATAGGTATATATCCCAGAGGCTCCCCATCCATGTGAAGCAGAGTTCCTCCCTAATCCAATTCAAGTGTAACTTGGACAATTGGATGGGAAACCCGAAATTCATCCCTGGTTTGGCTCCTATGTCTCTGATGCAAACAGGTAACTTGTAAATGATTCATCTCCCAGGCCTATGCTTATACTTATCACGGGTATCAGAACTGGTCAGAGATTTGGGATGCATGGTTAGGTTTAAAAAGGCCCTTGTGGTTGTTAGCCTAGTAAACACCTATGAACCTTTGATTATAATGCCAATACTTAATAGAGGAAAAGCATGTAAAGAATGATAAAAATATAAAACACCAGAATATCTCAAAATCTGTTCAATGTCCCTCAACTGCACTAAAAACATATAAATGAAGATAAAAAATGATGGTGTAGATTCAGTAACACTTACACATTCTGCTAAATCTATGTGCACTTTGTGGCATGAGCGCAAACATGGTAAACATTGTGGTATGCTAATTAAAGCATAAGCAGCTGAATTGTATGCTAATCAACCAATCCAAGATGGAGGAGATATTCAACAAGCTAAAAAGTGATCATGTTGTCTTAGTGTAGGTTTTGCATGCGAATTCCAAAACCTATTGGAATACAGCCAGGGAAAATAGCCTGCATATTAAAAAATGTCAGGGGTTTCTGTTGCTCTTATTCATGGGTATGTGCAACTGGTCCAGGTGTACGATGCTAATGCTAATAGACTTCATCCAAGAAGGAGAAGGGTGTTTAGAGTCCATTTAACATTTCATGGTCTGCATGAGGTGGAAATTGTAGAGTGCTACAGGGTAGATAGAGACACACTACACAAACTCTGCAACCTCTGTCGTCCTCAACTGAGAAAAGGGCAAATAATGGGAACAGATACTGGTGGAGGCGAAGGTATGTGCAACACTTAGAATATTAGCTACAGGAACCTTCCAGAGACCAACAGGAGACATGCTGGGTGTGTTACAGGTATCAGCATTCAGGATTCTACATCATTTCCTGAATGGTTTGCCAGTTACTACATACATTTTCCCCATACACTGAGGAGAGAGACACACAGCTATGCAGGAGTTCTACCCTGTAGCACACTGCCTTAAGTCTTGGGTGCCATAGACTTTTTACAGGTTGAAATCAAGGCGCCATCCAGGGAATAGGGAAGGGCTTATACAAACAGAAAGGGCTTCCACTCCATTAAATGCCAGGTCATGTGCAATGCTAAGGGAATCATCCTGAATGTGTGTGTGCTGGCTACTCAGGCAGTCACTACCACTGCCGACTGTATCAGATGTTTTCTAGGGAGGATATCCCACAGGGTTATTAACTGGGAATGCAGGATATGCATTGGAACCATGGCTGATGATGCCCATCAGAAATGCACACACACTGAAAGAAGAATGCTGTAATGAGGCATACATTCAAACAAGAAATATCAGAGAGTATATGTTTGGGCTGCTGAAGTCACAGTTCTTGTGTCTAGATACATTTGACAGAGCCATGCAGTACAATCCCTCTACATGTGCTGAAATGTTCACCGTCTGTGCCATGCTTTGCAAAATTATTCTAAGAAAACAGCTTCAGCAGGTACACCTAGGGGAAGGCCCACACATCCCACCACCACTGGGAAGGTCATCACAGCCAAATGCAAGTGAGGAGTCAGAGGGGGAACCACTAGCCACTGTGGGAGTAGACAGAGGGAGGAGTGCACAATATGCTCTCGCATTGTCCAAGAAGCAGTGGATAGTACACATTCTCACCACCTGAGGGGTTAAAACCTTCATCCTGTGCACATACATAGAGTAACATTGATGCCAGCCAGTGCTCACAACCTTTAATTCCAATATGATGGCTGTGTACTGCTAGCATCAGACAGTCAGCTCCAAATGAAAACTCTTGCAACTGCAGAATTTCCAAGGTATGCGTTGAACCTGGAATAGAAAAATAAATATCTAAGAACTCAAATGAATGGCATATCCTTACATACTGTTACTTGGTAATGTAAGCAAGTAAAAGGTGGGTGATTTTTACAGCAATTACATCAAGATGTGAAAGCAGTAACTTACGTGAATACGTGCCATCCTTCAGCTAATGGGACTAATGCATCAAAGATTCACACATTCATACCTCTCAGATGTACAGATTTTCACAGAAGGTCCAGAGTTTTCTCATAGTTTTGTACTGGCAATTCATTAAAAACTGAAGTTAGAGAATAATGGCAGACATTTCAATTTCAGACTTCATATCCCTCACAAAATTCATGGTAATGCAAAACCTGTTATTCTTTCAACTTTCTAAGTTTGTAAGACAAAAATATTTCAAAATAGTCCCTATTTGTGGGCCTTTGTCCAACTTTAATTTAAATCCAACAGCTTTCTTCGGGCTTCATTGTGTCACCGTTCATTTATACAGCCTGTTCTCTGTGTTGGTGTGCCTTGTGCTTCACTTTGGTTTTGCAACATTTATTTAAGACTTAGTCTAGTTTTATTGGTTTTAGAGGTTGAGAGGTGTATACATTACAAAAACATGGAAGAAAGCAATACAATTTGCTAAAGAGCTTCACAAACACATGTATACTAAGCACTCAGTCAGCTATGCAGCCTGGACATTAGACAAATGACATACGTATCTCCGAATTCAAAAGAGAGAAAATCAAGGGATATGATACAGTTATCATTTGCAAAGGGTGTTGTTTGGGGGGGTAGGCAGGAAGCCAAGGATGACACAAAACATAGTGAGTACATGTCAGTAAGAAAGACAGACAGGCAGACATTTAGATAAAGTATCAAATGGCCACTGAGACAGAATGAAATGTAAGCCTTATAACTGATCCATGTAACTGTTATGTGTGTGTGTCTGTATGGCCAGTCAAGGTGAAACATGTGTGTGAGTGTCTGCAAGAACAGAGTCAAGCTCTGTGGTATCTCTACATACTGGTATGCCTTACCAGTGTAGGACTTGCATGGTAGAGGTGACAGTTCATCACCTCATCCCTGACCGTAAGAACTGGCTCTGCCAGGAGTTGCACTGGCACATCCATGCCCACAGTCAGATGCACTGCCGCTACCTGAATGTGATTGATGTCTGCTGGATGAGCTCTCCTCATAAGGACACCCAGGACCATGACCCCATGGCCTGCAACATCAGGATGTGGACACCTTGTACTGCCACTGTAAGACCGTGATCAGGCATGGCCACACTGGCTAACATCAGATGATGTGGTTGACCTACATCCATGTGGATGCCATCCTCCTTCAAGTAGACATTCCATCACAGACACTGCCTGCTCCAACATGTCATTCATGTGATCCATTGAATCAGCAACACAGTAGAGGCAGTCATACATGTCAGCCAGTGCCACATCTACAACCCTAATCATTTCCTTGGAGGCCCTATTTGAACATGCTTTTGCCTCCATAACAGCCCTACACATACGTCAAGTGGCAAGGAAAGACATACCATAATCAGATGGAGGGTGGACAGCAAGCCTCCTACAAGCAACCCTAACAACCCTTCTGTATGGCACCCCACTCACACTTTGGCTATCGTCAGAGTCAACAGGCATGGAAGCCACAGTGACCAGACTAACTTGATCAACTGTCTCACCCTCCATTTGTCCAATATCTGAGGGCTCACTGACATAGATATGCATAGACCTACTGGCTGTATCTGATGGAAATACAGAGGATGGATGAATGTCAACCTCAGGGACAGATTCAACCTCTGCACCCCATGACTGTGCCTCTGTTTGGCCACCATCATCTTCAGAGTCGGCTGATACTCTGACATCAGGTGGTAAGAGTCCTACATCTCCACTGTCAGGATCACTTGTGCTAATAAGCAGCAAATACAGGAAAGAAATTATTACCTCCACTACAACTTAATGTATGCTAGCATATTAACATAACTGCCACTATTGCAGATGGCACAGCAATACACACACACTCATGACATCCACCTCACACATATGAATAAATGAATATTTCTGTCAAATGCTCATCGGTACTCAAATAAAAATATTTGGCTTACCATGTGCAGATGACTCCCCACTTGCTAGACAGGATGGTCCTGGAAGAAGTTAAGTAAAAGCTAAGGACATCATTATCACAATTCCAATAACACAGGGGGATCTTTTTTTTTTGCCTTTATGTGTCTAATAATAATATTTTTAACTGAAACTTGGATGACACATCCACCCAGAGCCCATGTGAATTGAACCAGAATGTGTTAACTATCAATTTATCAATAGGCCCCCCCCAAAAAAAAAAAAAAATGAAAACAACTGAAATATTACTTTCACTATTTTACTATACAAGAAAATGTTAAAAACTGACATATGTAAGCTTACCTGGAAGCTCATCCTGGGATATGCCTGCCTTCCCTGAAACAGCAACATTAACATCAATCACATGGTGTTGTGCACTTTCTACTGAGCTCTCTGGATCCCTGAAAGTGGACAGAAACTCTCCATTTGATAGCGGTTGTGGCTGTGTAACAACCACCCAGTCTCCCCCAATAGCCAGCTGTCCAATGCCATGGCAGCTGCTCTCCTCCTGGCAGATGAAATCGTATCGGTGGCCCTATGGTGCACATGATCATAAGTCCTGTTCCATCTCCTATGTCATTGACATAATTCACTATCTGGTTCCAAATCTGCATTCTGCCAGACATATCTCACATCCTCTCTCTCACGCATAAAGCACGGTGTTGCCTAAATACTCAGACAATTACATAATTTTTGGAGTCACTGAAAGGGGGGTTGAGGATTGCGATACTTGGGTGCCATAATCCTAGGTGACAAAAAACAGAAAAGAAGGATGCTACATATAAGTATCACATAAATAAAAGATTCGCTTATATATACATGTGCTATTATTTTTTTCAATATACCCACTTTAAAAACACAAAATGTTTGGTATTAAAATATAAAAAATTATGTGGTTGTAACATATCACAGTCACACACAGACCAAGTTTTGATCCAAAACAAGGAATACGAAGGAGCAAAACTCTTAAAAAATACGTTTATGGTTTTGCCAACACACAAATGTAACTTGGCTCTCCCACCCTCAAAACAACAGGCAAATGACAGTTTATACTAAACAAAGAGTAACACATCAGTCAATTTTTATAAGTGCTTTTCTAAAATTTCTTATAAAATGTGTACATGGTTACAGTAGAAAAGTCATTTTTATACAATTGCCAGCCATCTCTACCTATGCCCTGCAATACCCTAAATATGTCTATGGGCCACTTTAGAAGCCTAACACCCCTGCGTCATTTGTAATATAGAACATTTACATTTCACTGAAATAACACAACCATAACACTCATGAGGATAGTTAATAAGACTGTGTATCTGAGAAAGTAAAATGCCCTGACACAAATGGCAATGCCATCAGTAAACTTTTAAGAAGTGCATATAGATAAAAGTTGCATTTGCTAATAAAAATGTTTTTATAGTAATGTAAGCAAATCTAGTATGTAATTGAAAATTTCAATTATACCTTATCAAGATCAGAAGTCTTATGTGCAGATAAATCCAAATTAATAGCAATCTTCGTCTGTATTATCCACATACACAACTTTCCCCACCTTCAGGTTCCTTAGCTACACCATTACATTTTTGTATTGTAGATTCAGGCCTGTGAGCACAGTGAAGATCCAAATGAGATATGAGGTCATTAGAATTGCTGTAACCCAAACTTTTGGCTCTGTGTATCAGGTGTAAACATAGTGCAGCCCTCCCCATCAGTGTTACTTGCCAATGGATTGCAACTGTGAAAGATTACTGGTAGGAGAAGGAAAACACCGCAGCAATTCAGACTCCCTTGCCTGCAGTGGAGCAAGGTTTTAAAACAAGAGAGTAGCACACATATCTCAGTTCTGTTCACTAATAGATAAACTCCCATGCCTTTCTTAAAAACTGTATATTATTGTCATTTAATATTCTCAAACATTTTAAGGACAATGATACAAAATGCCCTACAGATTTCATGTCTGAGATTACAACTCAGAAAAGAAAATAATGAACACAATACAAAGAGGACAGAGCTGCATTGCTGCAGACAGTAGTCATAAATTGTTGTGTGATCATTCATAGCACTAAATATGTTATTAACATGTGCAAACAACTGAGAGTGTACAAGTGTTATATGTCTTACTAATACTGTGGATAAAATGGGGTGCACAATGATTTGCATTATTGCTGCAAAGCTGTTTTTGTGACAAAGAAGGATAAGACACCCATACTGTGCTTTGTAGGTTCATTGGTATGACAGCTCAAGTCTAGTGTTTTGTAGAAATCTGTAATGTGTGATAAAATATATTTCATGATGTTTATGATTTTTTTAATATTAATATTTGCATTGTACATGGCTTAGCACAGACACATTGAACAGATAAATCAAATAGATGTCATGTAATGTACTTCTGTGATAAAAACTTCATAAATTACACCTCTGAATCAAGTGTGTGTGTGTGTGTGTGTGTGTGTGTGTGTGTGTGTGTGTGTGTGTGTGTGTGTGTGTGTGTGTGTGTAGCACACCTGGTCAACATAATGAACACACAGTATATACTATATGTAGATCATGGTTCAAGTCCCAAATTTATCTTTTAAGCATGAAAATTAACAATTCTTAGAAGGATAATGCAAATTGAGCTTTATCTGTCACATTTGCTTGTCCTATATCTTGCAAAAATGGTCAAATGGCTCACACAAGAAGCAAACATTCTCCATTTAAAAAAAAGATACATTGTAACGTTTTGCTGACCATTGCGCAATCCTGCTAAGTAGTGTTGTGCAATGGTCAGCAAGGTCCAACAACAATTGTAGGTCCAGAATACCTGCAGACAGACAGCAGACAGTAGATAATTTAAAAATGGATAGAATGTATTATGTATGTTTTGTTACCATGCAAACCCGGTAAGTGGCGTTACATGGCGGTCAGCACACAAACAGCAATTAATGTGAAAATATAGACAAGTTGCCTAGTTGTTCCTGTGGCAGCAGCTGTAAGGAAAGGGTTATAGTCCAGGTGAGCCTGGGTATGAATCCAGCTAAGGCCAAACTTTTCTAAATGATGTTCTAATTGACTTTATATAAAAATTAACAGTATAAAAATATTAACACATAGGAATAGCTATCTCTAGCAGGTGCATTGAAAATAGACAGGATATCAGAGATATATTACATTTGTAACTGTGGGTATCAGTACAATCACACATTTATTTTCTGAACTTTCATGTCACACACATGGTTAATAGCTCATCACTTTAATGTATATGTATAACTAATGAGGAGTTCTGACAAATGAGGTTTCATTTGCAATGAGCACTCTCAACCTGTCGCAACTGGTATAAGTTAATATTCATAATACACATGAGCCAGAGTTCTAATGTAGAACATTCCCAATTTTGGTAATGCTTATCCACTCAATTTTATAAAGTAAAAAGCAATGTAAACATAATTATAAACAATGAGTATGTATAGCACTGGTGTTCATATGAATTAATGTGTGACTGTGAGTATTCTGACAATTATGTTTCCGTAATTCTAGTTGTCATTTCTGGCCTTGGATGGACTTCAGACTTCAATGGTACTCATGCACAAAAGAATGTATAAACAAGGACCTTGTCAGGTCACACAAATACACGGTTAACCCCTCCCTCTGTAACGTGTATTTATATATAATTAATGACCATATCTGATAAGCACTTCTTCTGTGGCAAGGATGAAAAATCATCTATGTAGAAGAATATATTTTGTCTATTTTGTATATGTTTGAATCCCACATTGTGCAAATTAATTTTATCAGTGCATAAAACTACACAACAAATGTGTGATGTTGTAAGAATTTATGCCTTCAATACATATCTACTAAGTTAAATCAACTAATAGTTACAACAGCAACCAACCTGTAAAGTAATGGCAACTGTCAGATTAACTTTCCCCATTTCAAAAACTGCTTTCTTCTGTATGTGGCACTATTGGTCTCTGCTTAACATTATGCAAACTCATTTGGCATGGTTGTTCAAGTTTGCACACTAGCATTAAACACGATACAACAAACTGGTGGGAAAACTCTCTTAACTGTTGCTGTTTGACCTGAGCAGACATGTCTGGAACTAGAAAGGAAGGTGTCCAACATAGGGCTGAAAGTGGCATGTGGAGGAGTCCAGAATATTTATTGGAATCCTTGTGTAGTGCCACAGCTGAAGGCTGCTTCAGAGGGACCATACTAGATCTCAGAGTATAACTAGAATAGTCTGGCCAAGACTGTGTCCAGTGTGACTGGCATTCCATGCTCTGGAGGTCAATACAGGCACCACTTTATTGACCCCAAAAGCAACAAGCAGGATACACACAACCAGTGGCTAGAAGTCTGCTGACATCCCACAGCTGTGTAAGTATACAAATAAAGTAATTTAAATTCGATACAAAGCTGGATATAGTCAAGACTGGTATACATACTGCTCTTCTCTTTTTCTCTTTTTATTTGTCAGCTGACCAGGAGATAGCAGTGAACAGGGAAGCCCATGGTCTTCATTTAGAAAGACTTAGGGAAGCAAGAGGTATGTATGCAGCACAACATAAGTATTATTTTATCTAAAGGATTGTTCCTCTATACTTTAGTAGCAAATTAAGCATGCATATCTTAACTGTAAAATCAAGCATGCATGCTTCAGTCTGTAGCACAAGCCAACTGTAGGAGTCAGTTGTCATACTGAATTCAGATGTCATGGGTTCAAATATCTCAGACAACAGATATATCATAATATTACTTAAAAAGATTACATGTTAATTTCAACAAAATTGGCAGACATGCCATGCTGTTTAATTAATCTGCATTATTTAATCGAGCTTATGTGGGCATATTGTAAGGATTACTTGGAGCAATCATCACTTATGGTTTCTAGCTGTTAAACGTATACTTAAACATAAAAATAGAAATAAATTATTTATACTGTACTAATTTATTGTATGTCACATATGATGGTACTGATTATCTCTTTTTTTCTCCTACCCCAACCCTTATGCCTCTTTTTTAAATGTCTGGTTACAACATTTTAATGCCATCAATTTCTGACAATTCACAAAATGATTTATAGCACAGGGAGATAAGCCAACCACTGTGTCTCAGCTTTAACCAGCTCCAATGGCTCCTGCACTGACACCCAACACATCTGGGACCCATCCTGGCAGTACTGCCTCTGCTGCCCCTGCACTACCTGGATCCTCCACATCAGGTGGCATTACCCTGGCAGCTGGTGCAATGCTGCCCTCCAGAAGTATTATCAGAGGTGGAGATTTTGCCACCTGCCAGAAGATACCAGGCATGGTGCATGAGGTCATGGAAAGCACCATTGGTGCATGCCTCAGCCAGATGGAGAAGATGCTCACTGGAATTCTGGGCAAACAAAAAAGTCAAGCACTCCAACAGCAAGCTGAGGGGGGGGACAGTGATGGCAGTTCTGAGGGTGAGGACTAAATTTTTTCACTGTCCCCATGTTTGACTGGCATGGGCATTTGATGTCCCCTTTCTATCCTAAATCACGGTGTCCCCTAAGGATCTATATTATAACATCGAAGTTATGGAACATTGAATACTATATGGTTGACACCATATTGTCGAAGTTCCGTAACTTTGAAAATGAAAAAAAAATTCAAAATTTTTAATTTTTACCCTAATGGGTTTAAGCAGGGGGGCAAGCTTCCCTGCACCTCCCCATGTCAGGGGATGTGCCTCCAAACCCTCCGCTACTTAAATATACCAACTCCGACACCACACTACATTGCAATAAACATAAATCTCCCCTTATGGAGATTTCGTTTACATGTTCGAGATTCTGAGCGTTCGATATTCTCATGAAGACAATGTCAGATTCAACATTGTCAGCTTTTGAGAATAAAATATAGACCCTCCCCTAACCTATTGTGTCCTTCAGTATCCCTGTCTATGGTCTTGCTTGTCCTATTTGCTGCATCTGCTTCTTCACCTACGCTAGTTACCTGACCCTGATATACCTATGTCTCTTACTTAACATTCCTCTCTTACTGAAATAAAAAAAAATCATAAATGGGCACTTATCCCCCCAAAAAACATATAGGGCTGGATTCACGAAACCTCCATGTAAGACTTAATATGTCTTACTCGGAGGCTGCAGTTGAACGGTATGATGTCAGCATGCCATGCATATTCATGAGGGCATGCTGAATCATATCCTAGTCTAACACTGTCCGTGTAGGAAAGTAGGGGGCATGTCCGATTGCCGAGTACTGCAAAGGGACATGCCCCCCAAAGAGTCAGAGTCTTGATAGTAAACACCCATGAGCGAGTCCGCTGAAATGTCAAGGAACACAACACCACACATCCCCACAGGCTAAACCCTACTGAAAATGTATAAAATGTAAAAATAACAGCTTCATTTTTTTTTTATAATTTCCAATATATTTGCCCACATTTGCGCTCATTTGCATGGGTATGCCCTTCACTCAGCCACCGTTAGCAGACAT
Organism: Protopterus annectens; assembly: GCF_019279795.1. Taxonomy (NCBI): domain Eukaryota; kingdom Metazoa; phylum Chordata; order Ceratodontiformes; family Protopteridae; genus Protopterus; species Protopterus annectens. The sequence continues at coordinate 1,658,421,611 of NC_056743.1, forward strand.
TGAAAAGCATATAAGATCTACATATGCAAATTAAGCCAAGTAGCAATAGCGTAGTGGTAGGGACGCCGGCCAAAGAGGAGGTAGTCACGGTTCGAGCTTCCACAACATTATACTCCATTTTTTATTTAAATAAGTATGAAACAATTCCCCGACATATATAACTATAATTTAAGTAAAATGTAATGAAATGGCCCCATGTATATGTGAACAAAACCGATATAATATATAAAAAAAGGAACATAATTGCCCATAGCTGAGCAGCGCTTTAACAAGCTTAATATGAGTGCCCGTAGCTGAGCAGCACTTTAACAAGCTTAATATGAGTGCCCGTAGCTGAGCAGCACTTTAACAAGCTTAATATGAGTGCCCATAGCTGAGCAGCGCTTTAACAAGCTTAATTTGAGTGCCTGTAGCTCAGCAGCTATTCACCCAGCTTAATATGACTGCTTATAGCGAAATAATGCGTTACCCAGCGTAAGCCGTTTGCGCGGAGCTGCGCAGCGCGCCAACCAGCTTACCGTCGGGCAACGTTGAGCAACCTGTAGCAAAGTCGCCTTTACACAGACACACCTCCTAGCCTGTCTAGACAGTAGTAAAATAAAAATGTAATGACAAGGGTCGAACCCGGGATACTGTGCACCATAGTCAAAGTACTGAACCACTAAGCCATGACAGTTGTACTTAGAAATACAGTATTACCATACATATAGGAATGAATGAAAATATAACCATGACAAAGCAGGTTTGCTGTAAGCTGATAAATATCCAAAATGGCCAATCACAAATAAGTGCGGGAAAATCGGCATATATAAGCCCCATAGGTGGGAATACACACCATAACTGATTGTGGTACCCATTTGCAGTCAGGATGGCAGGTGCAGGAGAGGGAAATCGCTTTAGAGCATGAAGGTGGGACATTGAGAAGTCAAAATATATGGTTTGGCTATTAGTCCATCATCATGAAGGCCAACTCATGCAGGGCCAGGTTCAATGGGGAGCGTACAAGACAGAGGCATGGAACCGGTTGGCACATGATCTCACCAGTGCCACAGGCAATCCGTGGACTGGTGAACAGGTCCGTCACCAACATGCGGACCTGAAGCGATGAAAGGAGGACCAACTGAACCGATGGATCCAGGAGGCCTATCAAATGCACTATGCCCCACTACTGAGTAAGTATCCATGTAATTAAGTATATAAGAAATGCTATCCTAGCCTATAGTATAGATAGGTATGTTCCAATATTTCTTCATTTATATTACAGCTGCAGGTGTTCGTTCCGCGAATCGACAAGCCTATGCTGATAGGCTAGCAAGGTTGCGCCACCAGACAGGGTAGTAATTATTCTGCTGGTATTGTTATAGAATATAAGTGAGACAGTCTGTAAAACAGTTCAGTGGTGTAACCCAGTAATAAAGGTCAAATAAGCCTAGAAGAAAGATTCTGCTAGTATTGTAAGATTAGATAAGTGATGCAGCCTGAAAAAGAGTATTGCAATCCATTAATAAAGATTAAACAAGTCTCAAATAGAGTTTCCACCTGTATTGTAATATCAGATAACTGCTTCAGCCTGAAAATGACTGTTGTAATCAATCAACAAAGAACAGACAGGTGTCGAATACATCCTTGTAAATTCTGCCCTATGAAATAAGTGAGTCAGCTGGAAAGGATTGCTGTAACCCAGTAATAAATGTTAATAAAGCCTAGAATTAAGTACCACCCTGAAATGTAAATATAAAATAAGCGAAAGAGTGTGAGGAAAGAGTTTGGAGCTACCAAGAAAGCTGTAATAAGTCTGGAATAAAGGTATACTGCGTTCACTACATAATGAAATGAATGAGACAGCCACAACCAAAGAGTGAAATGTCTTTAATAAAGTACAGAACCTGGACTGTGTCCGTCCCACAATTTGGATATGTTGCTGTACCCTTGCATTATGGAGATAGTATGGTTGTATGAAATGCTGAACATCCACAGTTGTCTAGACCCATATAAATCAAATGTAGCAGGATGCTTTACCTGAACACAGCCAGATATGAACATATATGAATACAAATGGAATGTATATTAATATAGCAGTAACATCCCCATCACCAACATTCCTAAGGTTACATACAGGAAACTGTACTAATACATGTAGGGGATATATATCTGCATCTACTAGGAATGTACAGTATATGTATAGGTAGTTTAAATTGTTAATGTAATATTTCTCCACCTTACCCTATTTTCACAAATTATGCCATTCCACACCAAACTGGGTATGTGTATTCACAATTAATTCCCATGGACATTTGTCCTGTTGGTTTATACATATCTGCATATACGTTGATGCATGTGCCCTGTTCACATATCCAAACCTGATGGCCTGTTGCCACCAATCAACCCTGCATGCTGTTGGAATGTCCACTGTTGTTCTAAATATGCATGTGTTATGCTTGCTGCTCAATGTTCGGAATTCATGTGTGTTTGGTTAATGGGAATACTAATGCATGCTTTTACAACTAATTTTGAATGGTGTTGTTTGTTACTAACCCAAAATGGCATAAAATACTGCTAAACATAAGACAACAGGGAAGGCGGGTTCCAGCGGACCCACATCTCCCACCTCAGCTGGCAAGTGCACCTGGCACCAGTGCCCAGGCTCGGACCTCCTCTTCCGGTGGCCCTGTGCCACCTTCAGGTGGAAGCGCTGCAGGGGATGGGGCTCATCCCCCCTTTGCAAGCGTGGCCGGAGGAGAGCCGTCAATCACCCTCCAAAGGGTCCGGTCTGTGGTGCGTAGTGAGATCAGGCGTTCTGTGACTGATCTCCTATGCCAGCTTGAGGCGAGAGTGGCGCAACTCATGGGTGTGCCTGCCCATCCTATCCAGCCCCCAGCACAGCCCCGGCCTGGGCTGTGAAGGCGCAGTGGTAACAGCCCATGGTTGGGGATCTCAGTTCCACTGTTGCCATCTGTGGCCTCATGGGCTTGCGATATCCAAACATCCGTCCCCGTCAATTGTGTTTACCCCCCACATGTGTCATACTCTGTCCCTGTATGCATCTTTTTTGTCTTGTCTGTTAACCTCCCCAATCTACCTCCCCAAATATACCTACTTCCTGTACCTCACATTCCACTCTTACCTAAAAAAAAGGGCACTCTGTTCCCACAAAAAAATTACGCCCCATACATAGCTGCCCATTTTGCACACATGTCTGCTGGACATGTAAACTGATAATTACAATTGGCTGTACAACATATTTTGTTGTCCTCACCCCTCTCTCAGGGGTGGAAGGTGTCAAATCACACTCTAAATTTCTAACATATGCACAGCTGTTGCTGGTAAAGAATTGGGCAGCTATGGGCCTTCCCTACATCCTTCCTGCACATCCCAAGCTTGTTTTCCTACTGTCCTACCCTCTTTGTGCCCCCTTTTTCACCACTTTCCTATTTCCCCATTTTCTTTTCTTTAAAAGAAATTAGCTTGGGTGTTAGCGGGAGTAAGCACTTTTAAGCAGTATTCAGTGGGTTTGTGCTTGTGTGCATTTAGCTAAGCATAGATAAGCATAGCTAAGTGTTGCGCAAACTTACGCTAACCCGCTTACAACTGCTTAAAAGTGCCTTAGTCACTCTGTATGACAAGGCCTGTAGTCTGCTCATCAGAAAAATAAAACACCCCTGTCAGTCTCGAACCCCGGACATTGGAAACACTAGACTGCATGAATTACTACTGAGCCACAGCAGATATACAAGAACTTGGTGCTGAAAGAAATATAACATGAAATACAATGAGTGAATGTAAAGGGAAAATAGGAAGGCCATTACACAAAGCTTGTTCTGTGTATCTTTACTGGCAATTCTTGTGGAATTGCATTACATGAGTGTGATAAGAGAAACAGCCATGCTAGTATGTAATAATGTTACAGTAGCACCTTACAAACCCCACACAGTATCAGAGCAGGATAAACACTGCCATATTTGCATAGGTAAGAGGCCAGACCTCCCAACTGTGACTGATTTACAGAGATGTCCCTGATTTGCAAACAAATGTTAGCTGTGCCCCACTGACTCCCTGTGAAATGTACTAACAGTAGGCAGAAAGGTGGGGAATCCCACATAATGGTAACTGTCAATAAGTTAGAGTAGACACTGCTTGCATGTCAGAAATGGTGTAGTAATACATATGCTCAAAATACCCCACAGTCTCATCTGCAGAATATCTGAAATATATCACGGGTGTATCCCACTGATATGTACCTTTCCCTGAGGCTGGTCAAATATATACCTGAGAGTATCTGAGGCCTGGAAGTGTCAGAAACACACAGGCATATCAGCCTGTCTGCTGTTACACACTCTGCGAATAGCTGTAGAATTACTTCCACAAGCATGCCCTTATGTAGGAGTACAACACAGAAATATCAAAGGATGTAGCCATGTACTGCTAGCAACCACCTTTGACAATGTCATTGTGCAGGTGCTGAAAAGACTGGTGTGGTGCACAGTCAAGGAATACTAGGCTAACCTCCGTCTACCAGCTGGATATGTCCACAGATGGGAGGTACACAGACAGATTACTATCTATAATAATACACAGTACTGACATATGTCCACTTGTGAGCAGACTGTGCTAATGTCAATACAAACAAAACACAAACTGTTCAGAAGTCAGTAACATACTAATGACAGTATAGCAGTTCACAAGCACTGCATGTGCCTGATATTCATAATTGTTAGTACAATATACTTAGTTGTCCTCACCCCTCTCTCAGGGGTGGAAGGTTTCAAATGTCACACCAAATTTCAAACTTATGTACAGCCATTGCAGTTAATGAAATGTGCAGCTATGGACCTTCCCTACACCCAGCCTGCACATTCCTAGCTGGTGCCCCTACTGACTTCCTGCTTCCCTCTTACAACTGTTTAAAAGTGCCTTATTCACTCTGTATGACAAGGCCCTAGTACTGCTCAGCAGCAAAATAAAATACCTTTGTAAGTGTCAAACCCCAGACCTTGGACTCACTAGACTGCATGAAGTACCACCAAGCCACAGCAGACATATAAACATTTAGTGCTGAAAGAAATATATCATGCATTACAAGGAGTGAATGTAAATGGAAAATAGGAAAGCCATAGCAACACATTCCAGTAAAGACAAATATCAGGCATTCAAGGAGTGAATGTAAAGGGAAAATAGAAAATCCACAGCAACACATTGTAAGAACTACTGTTGTATGCCAGTTAATCCACAAATCCCACAGGAAAGTACATACTCCCATGTAAACAGTGTTAGCATTAGCAGGTGTGAGTTAACATACACAATGAGAAGAGTGAATTGGAAGAAGCAACAGTCAGGTTTCAGTACATTTCAGTGGCTACAACACAGCCTCAGATATGAGAGATATATCAACCTTCTGACTGACACAACAGTGTCCACAGCAAACCAGCATGGTCCCCACCTTGCAAAACTGAAAAGCCTACACCTACCTAACCTATCATTTTATAGCAGTGTCCTGAAATCACAGTGAGAACTGCAATTACCACACAGCAGGCTGCATGCAATTACTAAATGCTGGCCACCAATTGGTGCAGAGGCCATCACATGCACATGTGCAGATACCGACAAAAGCAGCCTGTACTGCCAGTCCACATATGCAATAATATCATTGCAGCAACTGGAGGGAGAGAGAGAGAGACAGAGACAGAGACAGAGACCAAAAAAAAAAAGCAAGCAAGCCAAAAGAAAAAAGCTGTCAGAGACACCAATCCACAAAATACAGAAATACAACACATCAACAGGTACAACTGACAGAGGTGAGAAATACAAAGGTAATGTATGTAACAGATATGTATTTGCTGGCATCTGAATGATGTGTCTGAAAGGTAATCTACATACTGTGAACCCTCCATATGTGTTAGCAGTCTGTATCTATATGTATATGCAGATGTGCATAGGGCAAGGGACATACTGCAACTGTTAGTGAAGGCTGGACATACATATGTAGTAGAAGGTTGCTATGTGCACATATCAATGTAGGTTGTAGTGTGTGGCATTGAAAACAGCATGCAGTGCAGGTATATGTCATGTGGTGGTGAACTTCTGTGGGATTGAGCCAGTGAGGCCTGCTACAGCTATACGCCTGAGGACAGCATAATGCATTCTGCACAACACTGTGCAATATCATTACAGAATGGTATGTCTCACAACTGTTTCAGAAGTGATATTCCCACCATGAAAGGTGGGCAGTCTATGTGCCTAGATGTGCATGTATATGTACAGCAATGGATGTTTAGAAGTATGTGTGTATATATATATATATATATATATATATATATACATACATACATGTATATATATACATATATATATATATATATATATATATATATATATATATATATATATATATATACATATATATATATATATATATATATATATCTATATATATATATATATATATATATATATATATATATATATATATATATATGTATATACATATAGATATAATAGATACATACATATATAGATATATATGTAGATAGATAGATAGATAGATAGATATGAATGTCTATAGATATGTATATATATATATATATATATATACATATATATATATATATATATATATATATATATATATATATATATATATATATATATATATATATATATATATATATATATATATATGGTTATATATAGCAGTGTGTGTGTATATATATATATATATATATATATATATATATATATATATATATATATATATACATATATATATATATATATATATATATATATATATATATATATATATATATATATAGATATATATATATATATATATATATATATATATATATATATATATATATATATATATATATATATATATATAGAGTGAGAGAGGGGGACATGGGGGCAGATGTATTGAAACAGGTGCCTGGTGACCAAGGCATGGACTGAACACCAGTGTTGATACTGCAGTACCATACCCCATTCCAAAACATGTTACCCACTAACTACCACATAGGTGGTTGCCTGCCTACCACTGGAGGTGTCAGAAGGGAACATGGGACACAGGTGTACAATAGCCTCCCCTTTGATATCCACAGTGGCACACTAGTCTTGTAATCCCTGTACATGGTACGTGTCATCACAAAATGTGTGTCAGCTATGAAAATGTAAGTCAGTGTACCCCTCTACACTTCACAATGTCCTATGCAGTATGTACCTCCCATGAGAACTACAGCAAGTGGAAAGGCCACATACATACCTAACAAAGACTGATAATGCCCTCAAACACATTCCCTATGCAGACTGACTCACAGAACCACAGCTAGAATGCCTTGCATACTTCCTACACAGAGGTTACCAATGCTGGACATACAGAGTTATGTCACACCCATAGCAGTCGGCCAACCACCATGGCAACACCTCACAAACCGTCTAGCCTACATGACCTAGGGCTCTAATCCTTGTCACTGCACTAAACAGCAAATGCTGGAGGTACAGGTTCCTATACACAATATGCCATACCCTGGACTAAACCACCCAGCATTAACAAACAAGGCTCCTTATTAGTAGATGTCATACATACCCCTGAAGAATGTTATGAAGATAGGTAATATGCCCTGTGAGTCACCTCTGTGTAACCATTTGACAGGAGCAAGTAAAATCACATTACATGTGTCCCAAATGGCAGGGTAGCATATGACTAGGCTGCCCTAGGCCCAGGGCCAATAGCATAGTACCTACCTATGACACAATGTACACAGACATGTTCTCAGTGCAATACCAGCCATGTGAGGTTGAATGAGTGGAACACTCACTGTGTGCAAGGTCTGTAAAGGTGTGATAGCTTAGCGTGAGTTTGTGTCTGTCATGGTAGTTTGTGTCCTAGGTGTGAGGCCAGAGAAAGATGTGTCAGTTATCGGGATGCAAACATAGTAGATTAGCATATGTTGTGCCGTAGTTCCCTGTGTACGACTGTGGTGTCCCATTGTAGGCAGAAGCAATACATGTATGCTCAGTAAGTGGTACTGCTGTTGAATCCAGCTCACATATGAACCGTTGTACTACCTGAAGTTGTATGCCTAAACACTACAGTTTGGTGCATGTCCACATTCCCTGGTAACACTGTCTGGTGTGTTTCCTGTAGTCTGCACAGATTACATACCTCATGCATAGGTATCTGCAAGTAGGGGCACACAGTACTATAAGGTACACAGTTAATGCTCATCTGTGTCGTCATACATTTGTGTGCTGTATGTATGTGTAATGTGTGTGTAATGATGCCTGTACCATGGCTGCAATCACATGTGTGTTACAGGGTATGTGTGTGTACCTGGCAGCATGTATACTCTGTGACAGCAGTATGCTGGCTATATTAACAACTGTGCATATATGTCAGGTAGGGGTATGGCATCAATGACTAGGGTGGATTACCGTTGAAACTCTAAATGTGCATTGCATTCATTGCATGGGATGACAATATGCTTCATCCATTAGCTTGATACATACCCCCAGTGTGAGGTTGTGCATTGTATCCCAAACAGTGTGCCGAGTGCTGGTGTATGCTGGTTTGTTGTAGGGAGTGTGGCAGGCACTGTCAGACAGTTGTGGGTTGAGCACTGATATGTGGTATTGAACATTTGTCTCCTCTGATAGACAGACAGATGCTATATATGGCAGTTAAGTGATATCAGCACATTAGAATATTAAGTGTGCCACATGACTTGCTCACATATTTTTCTTTTCCTTCCTGGGCGATGGTGCATCAGCGTAACCCACCTTATACAGCAGCAGAGGAACAGGAGATCCACCAGAGCCTGGTGCAGAATTTCTCTGTGCTGTTTTCCAGGACCAGCCAGAACCAGCATGAGAGGGCTGCACTGTGGCAAGATCTTGTCTGTTGGGCAAATGACATAGGCATGCATAACCGGACATATGAGCAGGTACGCCATCACTGCAGTGATTTAATTAGACATGTCCAGCAGCATGCATCTGATATCCACAGACAACAGCTTGTCACAGGTGGTGGGGTACCTATCCACCCCCCCCTCACCAGTGTGGAGGAGCTCCTCCTAAGTGTTGTGGCTCCAGGCCAACAACAACAACATCCACAAACATGTGTCATCATGGAGGCTGGAGCCACCCAGCATGTTGAAATGGAGTGTGCAGGTAACATGCCATATCTGTAGTTGACTGTTCTCTGTACTGGTAGTTTATGCATGTGTGAGATGTGTACTGTGTGTGTAGCTGTTAACCTGCCTATTTTTGTGCAAGATTGATATTCTGCGTATACTCTGTACACCTGTGAAAGCCAACTGTTGTACTACTGTACTTTATCATACTCACAGTATCAGTGGCACAGTTGTGGCCACTGGCAATCACTGTCATATTTTTGCAGGTCTCTCTGGAGTGACAGCAAGGCAGCCAATCCATGCTGGTGAGTGTGTAATAACAATACTATTGCTAATGACATGTGCATGTCATATGGAGGTGTAGTCTGTGCACATGTAACACACCTACACATAATGCATGCTGTGCATGTTTGCTGTGAGACTATGCATATCCCATTATTCTCAGTAGCTGCCTCACTCACATGCAATACACAGAGCATCACACACACATGTGGCAACACAGTACCGGACATTGGATAGGCATACCTGATACACATGTACACAACACACACATGTTTGGCATAGACACTACACCTTAGCCTGCTACACATGTCCAATTATGACACCTACTGTATGGCCACCCTTCATTATCCCACTTATCATCTACGCAGCACACATAATATATCTGAGGGGTAGAGGCCTATCATGTCTTTGTGTAACAGTCTTGAACAAATAATACATTCATGTTAGGCAATGCTCACTATTGGCCACCTTACACACCCATGTAACAAGTGGCTGTGTAATTGTGGATGTAGTCATGTTACTGCACTTCAGGTACAGCATGCTAGCTGCCTGTGTGGTACATATTATTATTGTCGACTGACCACAAGATGCATGTTGATCATGGCTCATGTTACTACACCACATCCAGTTCCACTGACCACAAAAGTACACATAGCAGTTATTGTGCAGCACCGTCATGTGTTGTGTGTGTGTGTGTGTGTGTGTGTGTGTGTGTGTGTGTGTGTGTGTGTGTGTGTGTGTGTGTGTGTGTGTGTGTGTGTGTGTGTGTGTGTGTGTACAAATATATGCACCCACAGCTTGTAACACTTGCACAACATTGTTCTTTCCTTGTACACATTGTGTCCCAGGGTGGAGACAATCACTGAACAACTGCACACAAGCATCAAGTACATGTATACTGTTATTAACAAGGGCTGTCTACACTTGCACTGCATGTTCCTGTGCAACACATAATCTGCATGCTGACATGTGTGCAGTGATGTTTTTCCTTGTGATACTGTCACCCACCCTCAAACAGTATTGTGTATGTGTTGAATTGTAAGTGTGTGTGTGTTTGTATCTGCTGGACTGAGGAATGTGCATGTGTGCCTGTGTGCATGTGTGCTAACATTGTGTACACATTTGTAAACCGTGTTTTCTGTCTTCCTCTCACAGGTTCCGATGTTGCTCTGGTGGAGTGCAGCAGGGAACCTGAAGCCACTGCTGTGGATAGTGATAATGATGATACATGTGTAATGGCACAGGGAGGATAGCAGGGTCTGTCGTTGGTCAGCCAATCGACACTACACAGCAGTCAACCCCATCAATGCGCACAGTCATCCTGCCGATACATCCAGTGTCACCAATGTCCTTAGCTGAGGGACAACATACAATGGGCATTGACCAGGGTAGTGTGGTATCATTGGCACATGCATCCCCTCACAGCAGCCATGGCCAGCTTCCTTACATGGTACCACACAGGAAGATGTCCAGGGGTTCTCATGGGAGCATCCATGGTCTTACTGCCCCTGTCAGACGTGCCCACAGAGGTCTTTCAACCTCAGCTATGTTCTGGGCTGTAATGCAGGCACAGGCAAATATGGAACGGTACACCAGACAGGGTCTGAGGGAGCTTAGAGCACATTGCACCGCTATGAATGACACTATGCGTGATGTTGTGGCTGCCATCCGTAATATCAGCGAGGTCATTGATAGACGTTGGGAAGACACATTAGATCTCTTCCACAACTACATGTCCATGAGCCAGGACAGTGCAGGAAGGTTGAGGTGTCAATGTGGATGTATGCCAGCAACATCATCAGCTGGTAGTCTTCGCGGACAACAACAAACCCGCAGCCACTCCCACAGTGCCAGTACCAGACCAGCAATGCTGGGTCTGTGCCTTCATTAGACCCAGCAATGCTGGGTCTGTGCTGTCATTAGACCGTCCTAGAAGACCATGTGTACATGGCTCTGGACAGTCACAGCAGGGACATGTGTCCAGTCAACAACCCACTGCCTCTGATGACAGTACCCAGTCTGGCTTAATACCTGATACTGTCCGTAGCACCCCTGCCAGGCACAGGTACCGTGTCCGTGGCCAGACAGTGATCTGTATGACCTGGCAGGTACAGTCTGTGGCTGTCCACAAACACCCGTATATGGCAGCCACGTGGTGGAACTGTGTGCATGCATACACACACACATAATGCTAACACCTAGGGCTAACACATACACACACACATCGCATCAACATTGCCCCATGTTGTACTGTGGTCCCTCACTAACACACACACACACATACATGTTGATTGAATGTGTCAATGGCAGACTCTGGCAAACCAAGTACACACCCTGTGCATATGATGAAACTGTGCCACCTCCTGCCATCTGTAACATTGATGCAGGAACAGGACAGCATGGTGCTGATGCACAGGGTAACTACATAGCACTGTAGTAATATTATCATGTTGTTAACAGTACATTGTAATGATATCGTTGTGGGTATATCCGAGCATGCATGATGCATTAACACTATGATTGTCATTGTAGTTTTGTATACACCGGTGTTAATTCCCAAAGTGTACTGTCTACACATGTGCCACATGGCTGTTGTGTGTACCTGTGCCTGCATGTGTTGGGGAGTGGACAGTACATGTGTGCTGTTTGCAGCACAGAGTTGCAGGTGTACATTTGTGAACAAGGTGGAGTAGCATTCTCTGCATGTAGATGCTTAGTGCACACATGGGAAGGGTGACATGCACCATGTGACACAGTATTCATGCATTGTAGTTCTTATTGGTGGGAACTTTGCGTTGTAATACACATATGTTTCACCTGGGGTCACATGTATGTATGACATGGTTTGACAGTATGCTGTGGGTGATACAGTTTCCAAATGTCAATGGTCTGCATTCTGGTGGTATACACAACCTACATAGCCTGACATTCAGTGGTCATTACATGGTGTCTCCTCAACTGATACACAGATGTAGGAAACCTGGTGTCAGTGATATCCCTGCAGTACTACACTATACCAGTAGCCATTCTTACTGAGCCCCACACATCCCTGGGAACAATACTCTTTGGCATATAGCAGTCTCACGTACATGCCAACACACTACGGATATGTCCATCCATGACTGCAAATGCATACAGTGGCCTACAATGCATTCTACACATGACACACCTAACCACCACAAGGGTATCATACAGACAGATAACTGTTGTCCAAGCCATTCTGTATTGCTGTAACACAACTGTAGCACTGTCATCGGCATGTACTTAACATAGTATTCCAACAGTACCATGTAGGTGGTAGCACCCATCATGTAGAACGGGTAATGATGTGTACGTGGGGACAAGTGTTATCTTGTCTATCCTGTGATATTCACATTTCCAAAGGTTTTCTGCAGTCCCTCGGTGTATCACCTAAGCAAGAAGGTGTCTGTATGCATATCGGCAACAGTTGCCATACACCTACACTGGATGTCCATCACTCACAGACTTTGCTGTGTTTTAACATGTCTGACATATACTCCAGACATGAACCCTCACCCACATTAATCTATCAAAGCTTTCATGGGTGTGTGTCACATAGTTGGCCTAGGACACAAATCACTGCAGTAGCCTGCATTGTCACCAACATACATGTATAGCCTAAGGTCTGGGAGGCTGCGGCACATGCTGGCAAAGGTAACAACTGTATTCATATGAGGCAGGCTTCACACATAGGAACTATTAGAGGTCACAGGTATATATCTGTATATTGCACACACATACCTGATGTGTGCATTGAAATTACTGTTATGATAATATGTCATACAATAATAAAAGCACATGACATTAACAAACACACACTTGGCATTTGTAGGATTCAAACCCCTCCTTAACTATGTTATGATACTTGAGAGAGACACAATAGCACAGTGCGCTATTCGCATTACAGTATGGTTTTCCTTCTCCTGCTGTATTCATAGGGTGCTGACATCATCAGTCCTTCCAAAGAGGAATGCACATCTTTTAGTGTGTTATCCCAGTCTTCAAAAAGGCCATTCTTTTCAAAGAGAATTGCATACATACACACCCCTCTCCTACATACACACAAACAGTTTGCAGGATTCAAACCCCTATCTAACTATGTTATGAGATTTGAGAGAAACACATTAACACAGTGCGTTATTTGCATTACTGGATGGTTTTCCTTCTCCTACTGTATTCATAGGGTGCTGACATCATCAGTCTTTCCAAAGAGGAATGTACATCTTTTAGTGTGTTATCCCAGTCTTCAAAAAGGCCATTCCTTTCAAAGAGAATTGCATACATACAGACCCCCCTCCCACACACACAGTGTTTTCAGGATTCAACCCCCTACCTAACTATGTTATGATACTTGAAAGAGACACATTAGCACAGTGCACTTTTTGCATTAGTGGAAGATTTCTCTTCTCTTCTCCTGCTGTATTCATAGGGTGCTGACATCATCAGTCTTTCCAAAGAGGAATGTACATCTTTTAGTGTGTTATCCCAGTCTTCAAAAAGGCCATTCCTTTCAAAGAGAATTGCATACATACACACCCCTCCCCCCCCACATAGGGTGCTGACATCATCAGTCTTTCCAAAGAGGAATGTACATCTTTTAGTGTGTTATCCCAGTCTTCAAAAAGGCCATTCCTTTCAAAGAGAATTGCATACATACACCCCCCTACCCAACCCAACATAGGGTGCTGACATCATCAGTCTTTCCAAAGAGGAATGTACATCTTTTAGTGTGTTATCCCATTCTTCAAAAAGGCCATTCCTTTCAAAGAGAATTGCATACATACACACATAGGGTGCTGACATCATCAGTCTTTCCAAAGAGGAATGTACATCTTTTAGTGTGTTATCCCAGTCTTCAAAAAGGCCATTCCTTTCAAAGAGAATTGCATACATACACACACCCCTGCCCCCCACATAGGGTGCTGACATCATCAGTCTTTCCAAAGAGGAATGTACATCTTTTAGTGTGTTATCCCAGTCCTCAAAAAGGCCATTCCTTTCAAAGAGAATTGCATACATACACCCCCCTACCCAACCCAACATAGGGTGCTGACATCATCAGTCTTTCCAAACAGGAATGTACATCTTTTAGTGTGTTATCCCAGTCTTCAAAAATGCCATTCCTTTCAAAAAGAATTGTATACGTACACACCCCCCTGCCCCTCCCACGCACAGCATTTGCAGGATTCAAACCCCTACCTAACTATGTTATGATACTTAAGAGAGACACATTAGCGCAGTGCGCAATTTGCATTATGAAAATATATCCTTTCTCCTGCTGTATTTATAGGGTGCTGACATCATCAGTCTTTCCAAAGAGGAATGTACATCTTTTACTATCCCTCAGTATGGGGGGGTAACAATATCTGTGCATTAACAGATGCATAGTTCAGGGTCACATATGCACACTGGCACTGCCAGGTTATGTTTTATACCATGCTTCATGACCACAGGACTTGTAACACACAACACAACTAGGGGGTGTATCCATATACATCACAGATACACACACCTCTGGGTTGGCACCACTGCACTAAGCATGACAGGACATATATATACAACAACCATTGTGCAAAACTGCCTTTTGGTTTGGTGTGTAGTTCAGACCACCCCCCCCCCCCCATACCCAGGAACCGCACTCAGCTTTCCTGGGAACAGTGTAGGATATGAAGGTCTTCACACACACCATTCTAGTGGTTGACTTCAGGTACACGAATATTGACTGGGGATACTACTCAGGCCTCAACAACATCACCCTACAGCCACGACAATTTGTGAATCCATGTGCTATGGCACAACCAGTCACCACAGCCACAAGGGGGATTACATATTGGACCTGATCATCACCAACATGGGGAATCTATGTTCCACACCAGAGGTATACCCCACATTGTTAAGATCAGACCATAAACAACTTTCCCTGGGCATCCATATCCCATCCCCACCCCCAGCCAAGGAAATCACTGTAAAGAATTTCTCAAAAGCAGACTTTGCACTTGTGAAGACTGGGGTGGAATACTTCAAAGGCCCCGTGCTGGAGGATAATACAGCCCAATCTGCAGTATCCTTTACAAATGCATTCTATGAGCACCTGCAGGTATGCATTGCTCATGCTATCCCAAATAAAACCAAGACTCCTCCAAAACAGGAGACCTGTCTGGTTGACCCCGGCCATATATAAGCTGTACAACATCAGGAGGAAGCTACTACATAACAAAGCAATATACCACAGAGGGAGGACATCTCTGAACAGTATTGGCAAGACACTTCAATCCCTCATATAATCATCACTTGCAAGTTTTGACAGTGAACTTGACCAGACACTACAGATAATCACAAGGCCTTCTTTAGTTATGTCAGGAATATGTGCAGAAACCCCCAAATATGCTCTGAATTGTTGCATAATAGCAGAAAATATGCCAAGCCTATGGACATAGCCAACACCTTGGCAGACAGAGTCTGCACAAACGTCCTCCTCCTTACCCCCCAAAGGTACAGATGCCCATCCCAAATGAATGTAACCTGCCTGACATCACAGATGAACAGGTGAAAGGTGCCCTCTCCACAGCAAATAACATAGCATATGTATGGGACTGGACAGTGTCCCAGGCTGTGTCCTACACGAGCTCTGAGTAGAACTGAACACTCACATTAAGTCACTGTTCCAAATTAACCTTACTACAGGATATGTACCCAAAGAATGGCATACAGATTCTGTGGTCCCACTCCACAAAGGTAGTGCCACAATGGACCACAGGAACTATCACCCCCATAAGCCTGACTAGTGTGGTAGAAAAAGCTATGGAGCGTATTATCATGGAAGTCATAATCAAAAACATTGTGTGCCTCCAGACAGCGGATCATACACAATTCGGCTTTGTTAATGGCAGATCTTGCCTCTTACACATAGTTCATATCTTTGAAATGGTTACTGAAGCCATGGATGAGGGCAAGGTAGTTCACACAGTCTACCTGTACCTTGCAGAAGCCTGCAACACGATACCCCACTCAGGCATCATACATATGCTTACCAGCTTATATATAAAACCCCTATATCACTAGATGTGTTGCTATCAGCCTCGGGGATGGAACCCACATGGTCAGAATTGCAGGTGCCATGTCCAATTCCAGAACAGTTACAACTGGTGTCCCACTGGGCTCAGTTCTGGGACCTGTCTTGTTCAGTATGTACTTCTCTGAGGTTCAGACTAACATGGGGGGATTATGTCTAACAAACATCACAGATGACTGCTAACCGGGGGCCATAAGCGACACTGCAGCTGACACATGCTTCCTCCATAAGGGTGTCACAGAGATGGATGCTTGTTGCCAGAGCCATGGCCTCGTGCTACATGCTAAGACATGCATAGTCATCCCCTTTGGGGAAAACAAGGTGTACACAAATTACCACATAAGTGATAATCCATTAAGTACAGAAGACGTATTTACAGATTCGGGGACCAACATAGATCGTAACCTCTCCTTTGTTAATCACATTGACAGAGTCATTGCAAAGACCTTTATATAGCCCTCCTTATCACATGGGGGTTTGCATGTAGATCATGGGAGGTCATTGTGGATCCTCTACTAGTCACTCATCAGGTCCATGTTTGAGTACAATGCCCCTTTTGGGGTGTACCTTACCCAACACCTGCAGCAACTACAGAGACCACAACAGCACCTCCCCAAGAGGATCATGGGCTACACAGAAATGTCCTATGCAGCTCAACTAAAGGATCTCCAGCTCTACTCAGTCACTTAACACCTGCTCAGAGGCAATCTACGCCTGCCGTACACAGCCATGTCAAACCCAGAAATAATGGACATGCTCCACCTCATAACATCCAAGACCCTTAGAGCTACACACTCCAGGGACTTAAACCTCAGCACAAAACTAAATAGGACATGCTGCAGGGACAGATCCATTACCCAGAGGCTCCCCTCACTCTGGAATTGAATCCCAATTAAAGTTAGACATAGCCCCTCGCCAACCCTCTTCCAGCAAAATCCAGCCGCATGGATGGGAAATTGCAAATTCGCCCCTGGTATCTCCACTGTGTCCCTACTTGACAGAGGCACAGCAAACTAGCCTTAAAGGGTGCCTTCTGTGACCTACTTTACAGAGGCACAGTAGGCGACTCTACTGGGGAGGCGGACACCAAATACACTCTGGCTAGGCTTATAAATTCCCTAGGGCAGACAGCCTAGTATCGACCTCTGCACCTATGTTTATGTTCGAGATGCACAATATTTGTTGCTTATATTGTTTGCAGGTCTTTATTGCTGTAGCTTTCCCAGTTTCTATGAACAACTCGTGTATCTGCGGAACATGTTTTATCATGACAGGGTTCCAGTATATTAATATATGTGTCTGTTGTCACTTAACTGTGTGCACAGCGTGGATTGCTGGATCGTGCGAGGTTCCTGGTGTAACACATACAACTGCCGGATATGTGTGGCCGACTTCTATACTCAGATATGGCCTGAGTGTGTGAGCATGCCCAGTTCAGGCTTTCCATGGTTTGTTGCCTGACATATGCCTCATTTATCCAAGTGTGTGAGCATGCCCAGTGTGACCTTTCCATATGTTGTGATCTGAAATCCACTACATTTGTGGTTGTGTGTGAACATGACCAATATTGACATTTATACTGTGTGTGTTGGAAGTCATGTTGTGTTCTTACTGCCAGACTCCTTTGCGTCATAACTCAACAGGAATTATGCTGTGCCTGCAGGGTTTCCATGGGATAGTTTGCAAAGACTTGTCAACATTCTTTCATACTGGCTGAACACTGCAATACTGTCATGGTGTAGTGGTTCAGTGCTTTCACTATGGTGCACAATATCCTGGGTTTGAGTCCCATCACTGCTTTAAATATTCATACTGAGCAGACCAGACTGGTTAAGGGCCAGTTGGGCAAATATGAGCATGTTGCATTTTGTTCAGCTATGGCCTACTTAAACCAGGCTTGTCCAACATTGCTGTGTATTCACCAACTTGGGTGGACATTGCCAAACATTACTTTACATTGACCACAGTTGTACTAGTTGGTGTGTGTGATTCAGTTCATAGGTTCATACTAGGCTATCTGCCCTAGGGCATTTATAATCCTAGCCAGAGTGTGTTTGGCTTTCAACACACATTTTACCTAGAGTTTGTCATGACATTTTTCAAGGTTAGTATACTGTGCCTCTGTCTAACAGTGACATAGAAGTGATGCCCAGGGTAAACCTACAATCTCCCATCCACTCATCAAGATTCCTCTTGAAGTGAGTCAATGAGGGACTCTGGCTAACCTGGAGTGGGAGTTTACTCAAGAGTGGAGGGAGCCTCTGGGTTATGAATCTGTCACTCCAGCATGTCCTATTTATTTCAGTCCTGAGGTTCAGGTCTCTTGAGCGTGTAGCTTGATGGGATTTGGATTTACCGAGGTGCAGCATGTCCATTGATTCCAGGTTGGACATGGCTTTATACATCAGGCACAGATCGCCTCTGGGCAGGCGGTATGCCACTGAGTGGAGCTACAGTTTCTTTAACTGGGCAGCAAATGGCATCTGTTGAGCCCTTTGATCCTCCTGGTGAGGTACTTTTGGGGTCTTTCCAGTTGCTGCAGGTGTCTGATAAGGTACATCCCACAAGGGGCATTGTACTCAATTATGGGCCTGATGAGGGATGAGTCAAGAGGCATGATGACCTCCCCTGATCTAGATGTGTATACCTTCATGATTAGGTGGGCTATATGAAATGTTTTTCTAACCACTTTGGCCACGTGGTTGTCGAATGAGTGATTGCTATCAGCTTGGGTCCCCAAGACCTTTTCACTTCTAAAGTACTTAATGGGTTACCACCTATGTGGTAATTTGTGGGCACTTAGTGTTTGCCAAAGGGGATGACTATACACTTTTTTGCATTTAGCTTGAGTACATGGCTCTGGCATCAGTTGTCTGTTTCTATGAGGCCCTTTAGTAGGATGCTTGTGTCAGCTGGAGGTCGATTATGGCACCCAGTTTGCAGTCATCTGCAAACTTGTTCAGCCACAGTCCTTCTGTGTTGGCCTGTACCTTCGAGAAATATATACCAAACAAGGGGGGTCCCAGGACTGAGCCTTGTGGGATGCCACTTGTAGCTGGTTTGGAGTCTGACATGGCTCCAGCATTTCTGACCATGTGGGTTCTGTCCTTGAGCCAGTTTGCAACCCATCTAGTGACATAGGGGTTTATATTGAAGCTGGTGAGCTTATCTATAATGACCAAGTGGGGTATTGTATGGAAGGCTTTTGCGAGGTCCAGGTAGGCAGTGTGGACCACCTTCCCCTCGTCAATGGCCTTGGCGACTGTTTCAAATGACTCAACCAGGTTTAAGAGGCAGGATCTTCCCTTAACAAAGTCAAACTGGGTAGGATCCAGTGTCTGTAGGTCCCCAATATCTTTATTTCTGAGGTCCATGATGATCTTTTCCATAGCTTTGCAGACCAAGCTAGTCAGGCTTCTGGGGTTATAGTTTGCAGTATCCATTGAGGCACTACCTTTGTGGAGAGGGATCACTGTTGCTGTACACTGCTCTTTGCATACATATCCTGTGGTAAGGCTGAGAGTGAACAGTGGTTTTATGTTTGTGTTCAATTCTTCTTGGGGTTCATGTTGGACACAGCCCAGGGCACTGTCTGGTCCCATTGATGCTGTGTGTTTTGCTTTGGAGAGGCTGGCTGTTACCTGAGCATCTGAGATGTCAGGGGACCAGCACTCTGCTGGTATAGATATTTGCCCTTTTGGTGAGGAGGGGGGGAGTTTGCACTGAAACTGTCAGCTCGGATGTTGGCAATGTCTGTGGGTTTGGTGTATTGTTTGTCAATTTGGACTAATTCTGAGCATATCTGGGAATTCCCACCCAGGTCCCTACCATAACTAAAGAAAGCCTTGTGATTATCCTTAGTGCCCTGTACAATTTTTATCTCAAAGCTGGCCTTAGACGATTTTATATGTGGCCATAGTTTTTTTAATAATACTGATCGGAGATGCCTTCCCTTTTTGGGATTTTGCTCTATCATATAGTAGCTTCCTCCTTGTATTGTATGGTTTGTTTATGACTGGGGTCCACCAGACAGGATGCCTGCCTTTGGAGGATTGGGTCTTGCTTTTATTTGGGATTGCATGATCCATGCATTCCTGAAGGTGTTCATAGAATGTGTTTATAAAGGGTTCTGAGGTTTGGGCCGTATTTTCCACAGGCAAAGGGGCTGTGAAGGATTCCACCTTGGTTTTGAGTAATGTGAAATTTGCTTTAGTGAAAAGTTTTTCACTGTGGTTTTCTGGGCATGGGCTGGGGTTGGGATGTAAATATCCAGTGAGATTACTCTATGGTCTGATCTTACCAGTGAGGGATACACTTCTGGTCTTGGGCATAGTTGAAGTCGCCCAATATAATGGTGTTTGGGGAGACCTTCATATTTTCATGTGTTCTCCAGTCAGCCAAGTGTGGTTCCTGGGTTTAGGAGGGTGGTCTGTAGCAGGCTATGAACTGGAAGGCGGTTTTACCCACTGTTAGTTGCACATGAATAGTCTCTGATGCTTCATGCTGTGCCACCAACCTGGGGGTGTGGGTATCTTTGACAAATATTGATACTCACCCTCCTTTTGTAGTTTGTTCCATGTTTTGGGGCTGTAAAGCATGGTATGAGGTGTAACCTGTTAGCGCTAGGGTGCTCTTAGGAGCTTTGAACCAGGTTTCTGTTACTTCACAGATATCAACATTCTCCATGCTGAGGAGAGTTTGGAGTGCGTGCATCCTGCGGTTTAAGCTTCTGGCATTGAGTAGCATTACTTCTAGTTTCTTATCCCTTGTGATACCAATGGAGGAAAGGCCAGGGGTGACAGGTGAAAGCCATCCCTAGTGAAGCATCATGTCTTGTCGAGCATGTCATCCCAGGCTGACAGGCATTGGATCACCTTTGACTGACACCAATACTTAAGCCAATCGTTGTAATTGATCATCTTGCCTTCATATTGTGGCATCATGCTTGGTGAGGGTAGGATGATACTCAAGGTCATCAAGTTTGCATATACTACATGGTGGTAAATGCTGTTTAGCACTACCTTACATTGCTTAACACATGGCAATCATGTCTCTGGTGGTGCTGCAGGGCTGCCTATGTTGGATGCACATACTACACTCGCTGTACATGTTTGAAAGCAGGTTGTGTCAACTTAGGCATCCCTTTCACTATATGTGGGAGTCAGAGAGAGGTATCATTTCCAGGGTTCCTACTGAGCCAGTGTATGTGCTATGCATTGCCTCTTTGCCAAGGCCAAGGCATACTGGGCACGCCTCCTTCTGCCTACTGGGGCAGGCTCAGGTTGTTCCTCCTCCGAGTCACGCTCTGCCTGTGATGGCCTTGGCAATGGTGGGGGGCTGTTTGGCCCAGGCCTATGCTGGTCCTGCTGCAGCTGTTTTCGCAGAAACATATTATGTAGCATAGCACATACCATGACAATTTGGGTACATATAGTTGGTGAGTATTGCAAGGCTCCACCAGATGTGTCCAGGCACCGGAACCATGACTTGAGCAGCCCAAACACATGCTCAATTACATTTTGTAAAGAAAACCAAATACTGCTGAAACAAAACCACCAAAGAGAAAAACAGGAACTAAATGCACTCGAGTTTATTCTGGTACCTCGGCTTACACAGCCTTCAAAGGAATAACCTTCCACAGCAAATGCATCTTTTTATGACAGGTTATGGTAGACTTAATGTTCCTGTTTTACCAACCCATAGTTCCTTTTGTCCACCCAAAAATTCTGCTACTTTGAAAGCTTTTGAGAATGTTCTACTTAAGAAAGTAGAAACTGAATACAGAATGTTTATGGAGAAGTATTTTGCTTTCAATCTTACGAAAAATGAATGGGGTGCTTTGAAAACTATGCAACTTGTATGTGATAAGTATGCTTTTTGTCAGGCAGACAAAGGAGGGAACTGGGTAATTATGGATAGAGCACACTACTTAAAGATGGTGTATGATTTACTATCAGATGAACAAGTCTATGTTGAGCTACCTAGTAATCCTGTTTCAGAATTCAATAGAGCCCTTTTGGAATTATTAGAGAGGGGCGAGAGACTAGGCTTTCTTACTAATAAAGATGTGAAAAGACTTTACATTGTTAACCCAAGAGATCCTAGTTTTTATGCCCTACCCAAGATACACAAGAATCTCTGCGATCCCCCTGGTCGCCCTATAGTATCTTGTTGTGGAGGGTTTCTAGAACATATTGGGATACTGTTGGATAGTCTTCTTAAGAAAGAATTGGCTAATGTTTCTTCACACATCAGGAACACAAATGATTTTTGTATCAAGGTCAAGAATATGCAATGGGATAACAACTGCTACTGGGCTACTGTGGACGTTAAGGCCCTTTATACAAGCATTAGAACTAGATTTGGTTTGGAGGCTATTCACAATATTTTGGGGGAGGGCCCACGCACTTCATTTATTATTTTATTGTTAGAATTTGCATTAACTCATAATTATTTCTGTTGTGAGGATAAGATATTCTTGCAAAAAGAAGGCACCGCAATGGGGGCTAATTTTGCCCTAAGTTATGCAATATTATTTATGTCCTATTTTGAAATTAACTTTCTGTATAGGCTGGAATTTTTTCAGAAAAATGTTGCACTTTATTATAGATACATTGACGATTTGATTTTTGTATGTACTGGCAATATTATGGAATTTGATGGTTTTGTTGCCAGTTTACATAATAACAGATTTGGTCTTGAATTTACTTATGTTTTGAATAAAAGTACTATTCAGTTCTTAGATATTCTACTTTATGTGGATACGAATAATAAAGTGCAATATAGACCTCACAGAAAAGTTACTGCAACTAACAATTTTCTACATGCAACCAGTGCTCACCCAATACATCTGATTGAAGCACTTCCCTATGGGGAGTTTAACGCATTTTGAGCATACTTCAGATAGTAAGCTTTTGGAATTTGAATTCAAGATGGTTGGAAATAGGCTTTTGGAAAGAGGTTATTCTGAGATTTCTATTAAGAATAGCAGAGACAGACTACTTAATCCTGATTCATTCATAAGGAACAAGTATAAAACTTTTGATAATAGGGTGAATAAATTCCTTTCGAATGATGAGAGTAGAATTTTTCTAGTTAATAAGTATTCATTATTTTCTCCCATTCTGAAGGACATAGTAGACTTTCTCTGGCCGATTGTTTGTCAGAATGAAATAGGCCATTTATTTCCCAGTAGAGTATGCTTTTCATTTGGTAGGTATGCTAATCTAAAAGAAAAACTGAAGTTTAAATCAAAAACTAGGATGAACATGCAGCATGGGATTTCATCCCAAAAAGGTATGTTCAAGTGTGGAAAATGTAGAATTTGCTCAAAAGTTATGAATTTGAACGGTAGTTGCATAAATGGCATAAAATATCAGGCTTTGGAAACATTCAACTGTAAATCTTGTGGGGTTGTTTATTTAATTGGTTGTGGGTGTACTCCACCTAAATATTATATAGGGTAAACTAAACGTCAGTTAAAGCTTAGGATTATGGAACACATGGGTGATATTAGAAATGGTAGGATGGAAAGCCCAGTTTCTGAGCATTTCAACAATTCACACAATGGTGAATTGGATACATTGTTTTTCTGTGCATTGGCTAGACCTGATACTTATAATACTGGGAATTTTTTACATAAGTTGTTAAAATTGGAAAGTATGTTCATTTTAAATTTTGGTACCTTAAAACCAAAAGGCTTAAATTTGGAAATGAACTTGACTATTTGAATTGTGAGGCATTAGTATATTTTTAAAAAAAAACTGTGGTTTTGTGTATTATATACTTTGTCTCAATATTAACATTCCCTTCTGTCCATGTAACAGTATTTAAATGTATGGTCCCTTTTTCTAAAATAGTGTGAACATTGTAATTGCACAATCATTCAATTAATTAATTAAGGAATTTTGTATTTAAAACGATTACATTTTGTGTTTGTGAGTCTGCCTCATTATGGCGTTCCTGTTCAGGTGTGTGTGCATTTCTGATAGGTGTCATCAGCCACGGCTCCAGTGCATAGCCAGCATCCCCCACTAGGTGACCATCTGGGATGCCCCCATTGGCAAATGTCTGGTACAGCTGCGTCAGATGCCAGATATGGGAATCATGGTAGCTTCCAGGGCAGCCAGCACACACATTCATTATTATGCCCTGGGCATCACACACAATCTGGCAGTTGATGGAGGGGAAGCCCTTGCGGTTAATGTAGGCCCTACCCCGCTCACCGGCTGGTGCTTTGATGCGTATATGAGTGCAATCTATTGCACCCACTACCTCAGGGTATTCTGCTATTTGCTGGAACAGATGCATATTGCTGGCCAATACCTCACAGGAATTGGGGAAATATACATTATCACCGACATGTGCTGACATGGCATCCAGGAACTGATGCAGTACCCTGGATGCTGATGCCTGTGATATCCCCATCATATCACCAGTTGGTCTCTGGAAGGTACCTGTTGCTAGTATTCTTAGGCCACCACATACCTTGGTTTCCACTGGGATGGGTTCCCCTCTGCTGGTTCTATGTGTGAGGCGTGGCCTGCACAGCTCAACAATTTGCTGCAGGAGGTCTCTGTCCACTCTATAGCACTCCACTATCTCCAGCTCATGTAACCCCTGGTAGGTGACCCTGGGTCTGTTCATTCTTCTCCGTCTCCTCACTGTGGGTTGTCCGGCAGCATTTGCATTGTCACCACCTTCAGCATGTTGCATATGTTGCCTTATAACAGCAATGGCAGCTCCTATCATTTTTTGTCTGAGTGAAGCTTTTTCAGTTTTCACTTCTAGTAGCTTACTCCAGTGTTACAGTGTCTCTTGAGAGAAACACACTGCACTGTTGTTTGCAGAGTTTTAAGTGCTGGGCTGGGCTAGTGTTCTGCCTGTGTAATTGCCTGATTCTGATTGTTTTCACCTGCTAGCTCTGCTAGTACTGCCTGGTAGCTTCCTACTATTTGTTGTGCTTCCTTTTTCCTTTCTGTTTCCTCGGGGGCAGCACTGCGCACACAAGAGCAAACACGTGCACACCAGCTCACACACATGCACACATGCTTAGACGGACTAAAACTTGCTTATTTGGGTGAAAACGTGTGCACACCAGCGCATACGCGCTTACAGGTCTTTAAACAGCCCTGTACATGCTTACTCCGGGTTAAATGTGCACACTCACACCTCCACATGCGCACTCTGTCTTACTCGGGTTTAAGGGTGCGCACATGCGTGCATACCCGCTCAGCAAGAAACTTTGGTGTTATCCACAGTATACACCTTCCATTTCTTGGCTTTCCCTGGCCTACCTGTTGACACACCTCTTTCCATGATGTCTACCTGACAGCTAACACATGACACTCTGCTCCAATGAGCTTCACTACTTTCATACATACCCCCTTGTGATGTCACCTATCTCCTACTCTGTTACTTCCCATATCCTACTCCTACACTCCACTGACTGTGCTCATTTGCTATGTAAAAGTGCGATTCACTATCCTAACACTCATTTACATAGGATTGCCTACTAATGCTTGGTTACATGTCTTAGACTGGGCTTCTCCCCTTAGCAACCCCTACTCGGTGGCCATGTTGTCTTCAGCCTGCTATTCCCTTACATTGTAATTTAACAATTTTCATAAATTCCACGTTTGTGGGTTTTAATTTTTATTTTTCTGGTTTTTGTGGCGCAGCCCGTTTGCACGGCGCTGCGCTACATTTAAACATTGGAAATCGCTGAAAAAAAAAAGTATTTTTATTTTAATTTTGCATCTGGAAACATTTCCAATGGCCATATATTTGGCCATTGGCATTCTTCCTCAACCATGTGCAACCTTTATTTGGAGCTGACAAGGCTCCATTGTGCTATTTGCAGAATGGTAGTCAGTTGTCAACTGAGTACATTTCTGCAACCAACACGGCTCCTATTCGGACAGGTTTGTGCTTCCTGGATCGCAAATTTACCTCATTTGCATGCCTTTTGGCTGCAAGTGAGGTAATTTGCATATCCCAGCCCTGTCCGTGTAAGAGATGTTTTAGGAGCTCTCTTACACACCCCTACATGCTGTTTCTGGATCGCTCGTCGGACATGATGGCTGCATGGAGTCTTACTCTACTCTTAGACTCCGTGCAAGCCATCGTGAATCCAGCCCATAGTCCCATACATAGCTCTCCAATTTGTACGTGTCTTACTGACACACTTAATTTGGTGCATTTGGCTATACAACATGATTGTGTTGTTGTTGCCGATCTTTGTTGATATGACAGTCCAAATCCAGCCAATATTCTGTACATATACATTTTACACTGTTGTAGAAGTGGATAGCTATGGTTCTGGCCTACATCCATCCTATACATTCCTATATTGCTTTCCCTTTGTTCTTCACCCTGCTTTCCCCCCATTTCACCACTTTCTTATCTACCCAATTTTAACACCTTTAATTTGGTCAAAAAATAGAATCACATACCATACACATAAATATGAAATCCTCAATGAATCCCTTCACATTTTGTCCTCTGTGTTTCACAGCATTTCACATCAAGCACCAATGCTGAGTGACAGTGAATGGCTCTTCATGTCCAAGGGCATGGTGCAGTTACCACTGCGCAATGCTGCTTAAACCTGCTGCACTACAGAAACACACAGTTAACATAGAATAAACACACTCATATTAAAAATTCATTTAAAAAAACTATTTAATCTGTCTGTATCAAAGTGTAACTCCATGCATGTACTGTTCACATAAATCCCTTGAATAGTGTTTGTTTATACACATTATTCACTGTAGTTATTCCATTTCACATTTCAAAAAATTATCACATGTAATTATTTAATTACATCATAAAGACATATCTAAAATTATTACATAGAGCTGGATTAGAACCCTGTATTATCTGGGTTCAAAATAAAAACTAAACTGAATGCTCTTACACCTTCTGACACAAAGTATCAAAGTCATTTTTGTGCCATGACACTTGCATTAAATGCTGAGTTTTTAGCTAGTGTACTTAGGTAGGGGTTCTAATCTCACTACAATCAACTTTTATGTGTATCATCAAAAGAGCATAACTGTGTATTTTACATCCTACCAATGGGAAGATAAAAGTTAGCCTTGTACCGAGGCATTGACATTAAAAACTGAGTTCTCTTGCTGGTGTGTTTAGTGAGATAGGGGGTTCTAATCTCATTGCGGTCAACTGGTGTGCCTGTGTTCACTTGATTGACATTCAAGAAACCATTTTACACTGCCATGTTGGACACTGCTACTACCACCCTCTTCTCTCCAGGCACTGCTGATGTCATCAGTTATAAAGTATTACTGGACAATATAAAAGCCAGACTTGTGCTGTGGTGCTTGTGTTAAGTACAGTGCTTTGTAGATAGGCAGCAGTTCCATTCTTTCTGCAGTCAACTGTGTGTGCATTCAACGATGACAAATTTTAGAAAGATATGTGAGTCCACAGCTATGTCAGACCCTCCTCCAAACATCTTGCTGTAGAATACACTGATTATGTCATCCTGTATAATGTGCACTCTGACAGTACTCAAAAAACAAAACTGTGCTGTAGCAGTAATATTAACTTATGTGTTTGCAAGCTACTTTACCTATACTTATAGGGATTCTAATCTGACAGCAGGCAACTTACATGTCTGTACATACAACCATCACTTTTGAGACAATTTTACACAGGGATGTGACTCCACATCCATGTCCTACACTCCTCACAACATGTTCTCCTCAGCATACAATGATGCTATCATGTTTCATAAAGTGCAACATGACAGTGTTACAGTCAGACATATGTGGTGTTGCTACTGTGACATTGCATGGCATTCATCTTCTATACCTACACAGGTATAATGTTCAAATCAGGCCCAGTCTACATGTGCGTGTGTGTGTGTGTGTGTGTGTGTGTGTGTGTGTGTGTGTGTGTGTGTGTGTGTGTGTGTGTGTGTGTGTGTGTGTGTGTGTTTGAGTGTGGCTGGTTGGTGGTACATTATGGTTATTGCATCATCGTTGGAATCTCTCTTCATTTTACTGCCACTTGGAGAAGCTTTCATATAGCCCCATGCATCCACTGTCCTCCTTTTCCTCCAGCCACATGACATCCTTCCTGCAGAGGAGCAGAGGATGTCCTCATTTGAAATATGCATACACACATCATGAAGAATACTCCTTCCATGAGCCTCTGCAAGCCATCTCCACACCACACTACTTGTGGATGCTAATTCTGTCATGGTGTGATGCACATGTCCCATATGGGCAGTGTCAGGATATAATGCAATCTAACAAATATACACATGCGCACAGTAGCATTACTATCTTCCATAATATAGATATAGGGATTTTATATATGGTATAATAAACTCTAGGATTTCATGTGTTGTTGGCCATTAGCCTAATAATGTCCTATGACTCTATGAACATTTGATATGTCAATGTTGCTGTCACTGACATGTTATATTGAGGTGTGGATGTACATTATGGCTACAAGAGGGTATAACCATCTGTGATGTGAGCTAATGTATTGATGAGCATTGCTATCATTGCATTACATGTTCCTTCTATAACAGCTGTAGTAATATGCCTCCTGAGAACTGTTGACATCAAACCTCTCAACTGTCCAGATTTTCTCAGAATGTACAGATTTTTGCCTCATATTTTTAGTCTGTTCCTCATAAAACCTGTGATTTTCTGGATATTTGCAGCAAATTGGTGAGGATGGAATTCACTAAGTAATGACAAGCATTTGAGTTTCAGTCTTAGTGTCTTTCAGAAAATGCATGGTAGCACAAGACTTTTTATTCCAGCAACTTTCTAACTTTATAAGAGCAACATTTAAAACCTGTCCCTATTTTTGGGGCTTTGTCCTCCTACTATTTTTGACTTTATCCAGATTTTTTGTGCTAAGAGTTTGAGAGCTGTGGTTAACATGGTATGATAAATTGTTATGTCTATTGCTTGCATATTAGGACATGTGTTGTTGTAGCACAGCAGATCAACTTTATACACTGGCCACATTCCACCATCACGTTGACACTTGCAGTATGGCATGTGCATGTATCTACATGCCATTATTAGATGTTCTGTGACAGACATCAATATAAATTCATATTGATTGCATGGTCACATAAGTTTTGTCTCATACACATTGTTATGCTGTGATATACAAAACCAATGTATCACATGTTTTTATTCAATTGCAGCCTTGTGAAATTCACTATATGTGTTCTTGTGTTGCTATACCCAAGGATTAATGAGGTGGTCAGCAGCACCATTGTGTGGCTATTAGCATTTGTGTCAAGAAATGTTCTGAATGAACCACAGACATCTGATCTGTGACCAGATATGCCATTAAGCTGATCAAACACAGCTTGCCCATGAAACACATATAGGCATATGTACAGTTATACAATTGTGTGCATAGTACCAGTGTGTGAAATGTGATGAATGACCAAAGTTGTATTTGGAGGTCTTTTCACAAATGAATTATTCCAATAAATGCAAAATTTTAAGGGAATACACAGCTAAGCACAAATCTGTATGTGGATGCCACCAGACATGCCCAACCGGAGGAAATAGAGAATGTGCTAGTTGACAATTTGTCCTACACCTCAACCCTCTGTTGCCGCTGGCCATCAGCCAAAATATATATGCAAACATTATTTAGTTTTTATTGTATAAGGTCTGAAGAAGCTCAACAGCAAAAGCGCTAACCTGCAGTGTATAAATAAATTCATTTATAACCTTTTATTCAAGAGAGTTGGATTCTTTCAACAGCGAGTGGATTTGTGCATGGGAAATAGTATTTTGCACTTCTTCATTGCTTTGCTCCTGAGTGTTTTCTTGATATATTTTATTGTTGCTATTTACAAAGGAGCATTAACTCCGAGCGGAAGATACTACTGTTCTTAATTATTTAGTTTTTATTCTAAGGAGAGCAGTTCATCTCTGCCTGCTGTATAGCTACTAACACATAATCAATAGACACTGATAACATCATAAATCACCTTTAGCATGACTCTCAACATTCATCCTTTTGACTGAGTAACCATCAGCTGATGCATATAGTTATTATAGACCCATCTTAACTCTCCTTATCTGTGAGGTAGACCAACAAGTCATCATGAACCTTCTAGGTAATATCTTGAATGTGTGTCAAACCCATGTGTGATTTGTTCAGGCTACATCATATCTGTTGCATTTGTTTGATGTCCTCAAGAAGGTCAACTAGGGTATGCATGATGACAACACTATCATCCTGTGGAACTTGACCTGGCCAAGGTATTAGACACAAATCCACACTCAAGTATTATTGAGAAACTGTCACAAGTGGCCATAAATACCTACATCACCATGTGGGTAAATCACTGGATAACATACCCAACAGATAAATATATTGAAGTGTGTGAAGTGACCTATATCTAGAGTCCAGTGAGCAGGTCCGTACCTCAGGGGTTCTGTGCTAGGCCCTTTCCTGTACCTTATTTAAATCTCAGACATCAAGTCTGACTTACACATCCATTGTTCAACCAGCTTTGCAGAGGACTGTAGATTGCGGACAATTATTGAATCCAAGTCTGTTACTGGTATAATACAGATAGTATCAAAGCATGCAAAGGATTGCTGCTACAGCCATGGGGACATGGTAGATGAACAAAAATCATGGGGGAATTAGTTCCATTAATAAAATAAATACACAAGCTAATTATAATATAGGCAGCACATCTATATGAGCTGACCAAGTGGTATATGACCTGTGTACTTAAGTAGATGGTTCACAGAATGTACACCAGCATGTCCTGACAGTGGTGACTACTCCCTTGTATATAGCACAACTCCTGAGTATGTGCAGGATGTCTACATCAAAGGGCATTGTAGTTCCATAGTTCTCAGCCCTCTTCACATCAGTAGCTGATTACAATGCACACTTTTTCATGTACCTCCCAACAAAACTTCCAGGGATGAGTTACTCAAGTGTACCAGATTTACCACAGTGAACTCCCACACATCTTATTGGCCATACCTTAATATTCTTTTTCTTGCATAACCATTGGTGGTTGATGATGCTGAACCACTTTTAAGGTGTTATACAAGACACATGTGTGATACGTGTTCCTGTGATGCACACTATAAATACATAGCTGACTGGCAACATTGATGGCATGGGTTACATTTGTGACAGTGTGGACTGTGCCATATGTATACTAGGCACACCTGTCAACTAGCCACGATTGCTCTTAATTTCAAATGCAGGTGTAGCAATGTCCCTCCTAACACCTCTGAAAGATATTCATTTTTGAGGAAGATGTGCTTGAATCCCCTCACGATTTGCTGACAAATCATAACAGCTGTACAAGTGTGGTTTTGCAGAACCATCTATAATCACTGACAATCACATATGTTATGCCAAAGATATGGATTAATGGTGGCATTATGCTGATATTATCCATGATTATACATGTCTGTCTACTGTTGTCCACGAGCCTGTTACTCTGTGTCCCACTTGGTTGAGACCTGTCCTGACATGACATTCATATTCAGACAACTCATTTTGCACAGCTTCACAATATGTACCTACACCCTATTGTATATACCATCCTTGATAAATGTCCTCTCCATTGTTCATGTCAAGATTCTTATATTACAAAGAATCATCTCCATTAATATGTAACCTTGTGTGGCAGTCACATAATATACAATAACCATGTGATTATTTGACTATACCCACACAGGAGGTGTACACAGCAGTACTTACTGTATCATGTTTCTATGTGATAAATGTTCATGCTGGAACTGCAGTCTTTGTGGTGTATAGACATGCCCCCATCTGCTGTACATTATCATATTTCACTTGTCTTCTTCACCATGCTCATTTCTAAACTTCACCTGTGTGTCCTTTTTCAATACACACACTTTCCCTAAATAATTGTTCATAATGCAGTCTAGGTACCCTTGCTGATTAGTTGCAAAACTTTTATTCAGTATGCCTAAAACAGGTTTCCACACTACTCTGCCCTGTATTAACTTTCCTGTAATGTGTTGGAACCGAATACATTGCTTTATTAAAACCCTGGTAATTATTGAGGCTTTCTGCACAATCCTACAACCTAGTTTGCCTGTAGTTAAACAGGTATACATGTCTGCAGGTCTTTGTATTTCTTTACATTACTGTTGCTGGCCATGAAACCACACTTGTTTACATTTAAACATGATGCATGGCATGCATATGCAATTAGCACTGCTGCTCATTGCTCAAAAATGTAAACTCTGTGTAGGCTTCAAACTAAGTCTACATGAAGTTTATTGAATCCCCAAGCTGACTATAACAACATTCAGAATAACCCTAAAAAATCAGCTATTAAAGAAATCAAATATCCTGGCCAAAAAATCAGCCCTAACTCCTCTCCCAATAACTCAGCACTTGAGACTGCAATAGAATTCAACTTTTATTTTATAGATAGTATAGCATCAATAACCAAGGATTCCACAAAAAATAATCCCAACCCTGCACAACAGCCACATATCTCTGCATCTTCTTTCACCTTCAAACCTGTGTACACATACTAAAACTCAAGCCATTCTCTGCTTCAGGTGATGATCTTCTGAGTGTGTACCTTTAAAATAGCAGCCAAGGTCACTCCAGGAATCCCACATTCCCCTTCTTTGAAAAAAAAATACACTTTATCCTTCTACACAAAGGAGGGAATTCAGGAGTTGTCACTTACTTTAGATGTATAACAATCTTACCTCCGCTCAAAAATACTTGGAAAATGTGTTCAAAAACAATTTCTAAACTACCTCCTGAAGGAAGAACTCCTACCCCCCCCCCACACACACACACAACATGGCTTCCATCCTTTCCATAGTAGCAACATTACATTTCTAACCTTTAAAGATAATGTCAGTAAAGCTAGACATATTGGAAAACTAGTCTCCTCCTTATTTCTAGACTTGTTTAAAGCCTTTGGCACAGTTTGTCACAGCAAAATTCTACTTCAAATATCCTCACTTGGTCTATCTCAGCCCACGTCTGTATGGGGCAAAAGCTAATTGTCCAATAGGCATCAGTCAAAAAAATGGTACTGCACTCTTTCTCTCTCCATACCTCCAAGTCACCATCAGTGTACCACCAGGTTTTATCCTTGGTCCTCTCCTGTTTAACATTCTCTTCAGCACCCTCGACACATCCACACAACAGGCCTCCCTACTACAATATGCAGATAATTCCACATTCATATTCATATTTAACACCATCCCCTTTACTTACTTTCTTCCTTACTTCAGTAAGTTTCTCTCCACTGCCTGTCTTTCTAAATATGCTCTCTTACTTATATTGCAGTTTCTGTTTGTATTATACTAGCTTATCTTTAATTTATTTAAACTGGCTAAAGTTTCTCTAAATATTAAATCATTGCCCTGTAAGTTGCAACTGTTTTGACCAATGTTATTACATTAAGTTTAATTTGGAATGATTATTTAAAGTGTAGATATTTCTGTATTAATGTTGATTTTTGAAGTTGTATGAGAGATCGGACACTAAAGAGGGAAATGACTTGTACCGATTGGCTAGACAGAGGGACAGAGCTGGGAAAGATGTGCAGCAGGTAAGGGTTATAAAAGATAGTGAGGGAAACTTACTCACAAGTGAGAAGAGTGTATTGAGCAGATGGAAAGAGTACTTTGAGCGGCTGATGAATGAAGAGAATGACAGAGAAAGAAGGTTGGATGATGTGGGGATAGTGATTCAGGAAGTGAAACATATTAGCAAGGAGGAAGTAAGGACAGCTATGAAGAGGATGAAGAATGAAAAGGTTGTTGACCCAGATGACATACCAGTGGAAGCATGGAGGTTCTTAGGTGAAATGGCAGTGACATTTTTAACCAGATTGTCTAATGAAATCTGGAAAGTCAGAGGATGCCTGCGGAGTGGAGAAAAAGTGTTTTGGTACCTATCTTTAAGAACAAGGGTGACGTGCAGAGCTGCAGTAACTATAGAAGGATAAAATTGATCAGTCACAGTTTGAAGTTATGGAAAAGAGTAGTGGAAGCTAGGTTAAGAAGGGAGGTGATGATTAATGATCAGCAGTATGGTTTCCTGCCAGGAAAGAGCACTACAGATGCAATATTTGCTCTGAGAGTGTTGTTGGAGAAATACAGAGAAGGTCAGAAGGAGTTGCAATGTGTCTTTGTGGACTTAGAGAAAGCAAATGACAGGGTGCCTAGAGAGAAGTTTTGGTATTGTATGAGGAGGTCAGGAGTGGCAGAGAAGTATGTAAAAGTGGTACAGGATATGTACTAGGGTAGTGTGACATTGGTGAGGCCTGCAGTGGGAGTGACAGATACATTTAAGGTGGAGGTGGGATTACATCAAGGATCAACTCTGAGCCCTTTCTTATTTGCAGTGGTGATGGACAGGTTGACAGATGAGATCAGACAGGAGGCCCTGTGGACTATGATGTTTGCAGATGACATTGTGACATATAGTGAGAGTAAGGACCAGGTTGAGGAGACCCTGGAGAGGTGGAGATATGCTTTAGGGAGGAGAGAAATGAAGGTCAGCAGGGCTAAAACAGAATATATGTGTGTAAATGTGAGGGAGGGTAGAGGAATTGTGAGGATGCAGGGAGTAGAGTTGGTAAAGGTGGATGAGTTTCAGTACTTGGGATCAACAGTTCAGAGTAATGGTGAGTGTGGAAGAGAGGTGAAGAAGAGAGTACAGGCAGGGTGGAATGGGTGGAGAAGAGTGTCAGGAGTGATTTGTGACAGACGTGTACCAGTAAGAGTGAAAGGGAAGGTCTACAAAAGGGTACTGAGACCAGCTATGTTATATGGGTTGGAGACAGTGGCATTGACAAAAAGGCAGGAGTCAGAGCTGGATGTGGCAGAGTTAAAGATGTTAAGATTTGCACTGGGTGTGACTAGGATGGACAGGATTAGGAATCAGTATATTAGAGGGTCAGCTCAGGTTGGAAGGTTTGGAGACAAAGTAAGAGAGGCGAGATTGCGTTGGTTTGGACATGTGCTGAGGAGGGATGCTGGGTATATTGGGAAAAGTATGCTAAGGATGGAGCTGCCAGGTAAGAGGAAAAGAGGAAGGCCTAAAATAAGGTTTATGGATGTGGTGAGAGAGGACATGCAGGCAGTTGGTGTGAAAGAGCATGATGCAGAGGACAGGAAGAAATGAAAACAAATGATCTGCTGTGGTGACCCCTAATGGGAACAGCCAAAAGAAGATGATGATGATGATGATATTGATTTTTGAAGATTGTAAAATTATTTTTTCTTAAAATGTTTTTCTAATACTTAGGAGCTTTTCTCTCATAGCCTCTACTGAAAATGGGAATATACTCAGTCAGACTTTCTTAATCTAAGGGTATAAAGAAAGAAAGATATTTATTAGAAGATGAGATGTTTTGGCTGAGGGTACATGAGATGAGCAGCTTTTCTATTGGTACAATTTAAGGAAGAATGTCTCTTTTCTACTAAAGTTACTAACAAGTATAATTTCTAGTGGCTGTTGATATCTGAGAGCTTTTTTTAATTGTTGGCACTAGTTTAAATTTAGAGTTCCAATTTGGGTGGCACTGCATGCAGAAGGGATTTCAACATGTACTATAGCAGCACAGCTGAGTTGATCTGATCATTCACCTAATTTCTGCATTGTTCTCAAAAAATGTTCGAGTTTGCCATTCACATCTTTCATAGAGTCTCTCCCAAGCTGCACTACACAACAATAGCTGTTGATTCCTTGCCTGATAGAGTGGAAGGATTCCTGAGTGCATTCCCAGGCAACCAGGATTTAACTAGTGCCACCTGCACTGATGAAAACAGTCAAGGATGTGAGAAGAGTGAATGGGAGTGGCATGCTCACCTCTCCTGGAGGGATGGAGGAGTCATGTGCACTCATCAGAACACTGGCCATTGCTAACGTTGTGATGGAGACAGTGAAGCTCACTGCTCATGACTCTGAGAGTGAGACAGCAACATCTGGTGGAAATGCCCTTCACGGAAGTGAGGAAATACCCTCTATTGTACGCCATTCCACAACCCTCCTTCACTTCCAATGGAGACAAACTTTAGGGATGTAGAGACTAAAGAAAAATATCTCAAAACAGCCCTGATGGAAGCTTGAATAATGCCATTCCCCAGCCAACCCTTACCCTGGTGATTTCTCATGCACTCCACAAGGTATTTAGCACAATGACAGCCTTATACAAGGTAACTAATGGCATGTTTTATTACATGGATGATGGGTGGCCTATTTCTAGATATGTCAAGAGTATTTGAGACAGTTAGTCATGATCTGTTACTGAATGAGATGGCAAATGTTAATGTCAGCAGTAGCATCCTCAATTGATTCTCATCTTAACTAAAAGACAGACATTTTCAAGCTATGCCAGCAACTCTTTCTCTGATATTGGATCACTTAATATTGGTGCCCTGCAAGGATCAGTCCTGGGACCACTTCTTTTTTCATGTTTCATTAATGACATACCACAAGACCTCCCACTCAGCATAACAATGTATTTAGATGACATACTTCTACCTGCAATTGCCAAATCCAGAGAATTATTGCAAAACAAAATACAAAATGTCTTCAACATCTTGACTCAACCTAAAAAATTGTTAATCAACCCACAAAAGTCTAGCATCATGACGTTTGCCTCTCTGCACAAATTACCCAGTATATCCACAGTAGTAATATTTGATAAAACATTCAGCAAAATTTCAGTTGTAGAAAAAGAAAAATGCCTAGGAATCATACCCCTTAACTGTCCAGATTTTCACCTTATATTTTTGGCCCATTCCTCATAAAATTAGTGTTTTTCTGGCAAATCACTGAGTATTGAAATTACTAAATTATGACACATGTTTGAGTTTGTGGCTTCATATCCTTCAGAAAATGCATGCTAACACAAATTGTTTTTCTAACAACTTTCTAAGTTTATAGGAGCAATATTTAAAATATCTCCCTATTTCTGGGCCTTTATCACCTCATAATTAATTTTAAGCTTTGTCCAATTTTTTTTTTTTTGCTAAGAGGTTAAGAGGTATTCTAGGATTAGCATTTACTTCATTCCTAATATTCCCAGTACATACTAAAAAAATCAATAACAAGGTGTTAGCACATTTTAAATATTTACTATTAAACATCACCTACTAAGCCTTACTGGATATACATCTATTTATTTATTTATTTATTTATTCCAGTTTGATTACCATGGAGGTCCACTGGGCTTGAGGGCCCGTTTTCAGTGGAGGCCCCGGGAGAAAAGCTCCACAGAACAAAGTTTATTAACATGAAAAATTTCAAAGGTAGTTTGTAATACAAACAATGGGTTTCTTCAACAAGAATAAGACAAAAACAATTACAATTTTGTTCAGAAAATAAAAACAAGCTTATAGCATAATAGCTAGATTTTACTATTTAGTTACATATACGAATCAGCAGTTGAGAGTGAGGTTAGTAAGGAAAAAAGGTTAGCCTGGAGTGAAGGGGGAGGAGAGCTTGAGAGGTATGGGTGGAAGAGTGCAGTTGCATTTCCTGTTTAGGTAGAGGTAGGAATGAAGTTGAGTTTTGAAGTTATTATGGTTGTTACGGGTCCTTAGAGAGGTGGGTAGAGCATTCCATTTTTTTGCTAGGGTAAAGGATAAGAGAAGCTGACCAGCTGGGTGCTTGGGTTTTTGAAAGGTGATCAGGTTTTGGTGAGACGATCTAAGGGGTCTGCGGGGGTATATGGTTTTAGTATATTGGATAGTGCATGGCAGTTAGTGGGTTGGAATAATAATTTGTGGGCTGTGGTTATTTGGTGAAAGTCAAGTAGGTTGAGGAGTTCAAGCCAATTTAAAGAGTGATGGGAGGTGCAGTGACGAGAGGAGGATTTGGCATTGTAGCAAATCCGAGATTTTGTTGTAACATACTTCCAGTTTGGAGGTGAGTGTGGAAGATACATTAGTGGGCAGAGGAGTGCCATATATAAGAGAGGGAAGGAGATAGATAGAGGCAAGAGTTAGTCTGGTGGAAGGAGAGAAGAAGTGGTTGTTTATGTAAAGTAGGCCAAGTTTTATGTGTGTTTTCTTGATGTTTAGCTGGATATGAGTGTTAAATTTTAGTTGATTGTCAATTGTGATGCCAAGAAGTTTGGCAGAGGGTACGATCTCGATAGAGGAGTTATTGAGGCTGCTAATTTGAAGAGAGTTATTATCAAGAGGGGAGGATTTTGAGGGAGAGAATAGAAGGATTTTAGTTT
Organism: Protopterus annectens; assembly: GCF_019279795.1. NCBI lineage: Eukaryota > Metazoa > Chordata > Ceratodontiformes > Protopteridae > Protopterus > Protopterus annectens. Next base: position 1,658,460,357 of record NC_056743.1, read on the forward strand.
TGTTGGCATTTAGTGAGTTTTCAGTGGTTGAGAAGGCATTTTGTGTCAGAAATTGGAGCTCTGTTAGGTTAGTGGTGCAGCAGATCAAAGTGGAATTGTCAGCATATTGCACAATTTTGGTGTTAGGAATGGCTTTGTGGAAGTCATTAATAAAGATATTGAATAGCAATGGGCCAAGTATGGAACCTTGGGGTACTCCAGTGGAGGTAGGAAGGAAAGTGGAGGTGGCTTGGCCCCATTTCATGGACTGGGACCTGTTTGAAAGATATCTAGAGAACCATGAGAGAGGTTTTGGGAAAGGTTAAGATTAGAGAGATGGTTTAGAAGGTGGGTATGAGAGATGGTATCAAAGGCTTTGGATAAGTAGAGCAGAACAGAAGATACCATATTACCAGAGTCACGGGATAAGTTGACAGAATGTATGAAGGAGAGAAGGGCGGAGTTAGTACTGCGTCCTGGGTGAAAGCCATGTTGGGTAGGAGAGAGTAGCTGGTATTTGGTAAGGAATGGCAAGAGCTGCAGGTAGATGCATTTTTCAAGAATTTTGGAGATAGGGGAGAGGATGGCTATGGGGTGGAAATTGGAGACATTACAATTTTTGCCACCCTTGTGGAGTGGAAGAATTAATGCAGTACGCCATAGTTTGGGTACATAAGATTCAAGTAGTGATCTATTGATCAGGATGCTGATAGGCAGTGCAATAGCATCTGAAGCTATTTTTAGGAAGGAGGACGGAATGCTGTCAGGGGCATTGGAGCAAGGCTTTAGTTTATAAAGAAGTTTCTTTATTAGATTGGTGGAGATGAGTTTGAGTTCAAAATTAGGGTGGAGAGAGGAGGGAGGGGAAGATTGAGCAGGGAGGGGTGGAGGGTTATTGTTGGTAAAGGTCTTAGCTCAGCGATAGAATAGGTGAAGAAGGTATTGAATAGTGAGGCAATTTCTGGGTCAGATTTCCTGGCATCTGGGCAGGGGTTGTTTTTTTGTACCTGGCCTGAGGAGGAAATTAATAGAGTTCAAGAATTGTTTGGGATTTTTTGCATGATTTTCTTGTAGTTTGATGTAGTAAGACTTTTTATCTCTGATGGCTTGTTTTTTGGCTAGGTTTCTCAACTGTTTATATTAAAGTATCAGTTGCAATAAATGTCTTTATACCTAAAGCTGCATATGGACTTCCCAATCTACTACTAATACTGTGATCTAAGATTAATAGCTATAAGCCACAAATGGCAGAGAAGAAAACCTATAGATTTGTACAACTTGCTAGCTCATATAATCACCATTGTACTAACTGGTTATCAGTACATGGTAGGTCACCATTGCAACTAGACGCAACAATATTTAAAGATATACTACTGGGCCACTGCCTACAAATAAAAGGATTGCAGAGAACAAGTCTGCAGCTTTAGTGACACTCAAAATGATGCCACATCCCTACAAAGACCATGCTTTTATACTAATATGGGTAAAAAAGCTCTGCTAGACTCACCCCACCCATTTGGAACAATATTCTAAGTGAAAAAAGGCACAGACAGATAGTTTGCACCTCCAAGTTTGAAAGTAAGTTTACTTGTCACTATGATGATTGCTAATGATAACAATCAGTGCTGGGTTTCCATAAACTATTTATCTAAAAATGATAATATTGCCTACAAATATTATTTTATTTGTGCAGCATTTAGTTTTATCATTTCTCTATATGCACATAGATCTTTGCTACTTTTGAAGGTCTATGTAAGGTATATGCTTAATGTTGTATCTCATCCGAGCACAGATCATGGCGAAAAATGGTCTGTGAAACAGCACACCCACCCAGTCACCAAAATGAAATAACTGCGTAACGAAATATATTATAATGCACACAGTCCCAGATGCTTTTTTTCCAAAGTTTCACAAACAAATGTTCATATCTAGTAACCCAGAGAGATATTGTCACTGCTCCTTTATTATCCAAACATACATTTATAAGACAACAGAAAAATCCCATCTGAGCGCATGATTATTGAGATATTTACAGAACTATGAAACATTATATTACATTTAACTGTATAAGAAGTAATAAAGATAATACTTACATATCTCTCAAAATATGCAAATTACATTGAGAATATCAGTGACATTTTCTTCAAAATTATCTAAGGTTTCAAATGATGCTAAGCAATGCTTTGAAAGCCATATGGTCTTGGAAGTATTAAGCACATATGAACATGTTGTATATCCCCATAATTTATACCATACAGATTCCCTACTCACAAGGCTGAAAAATGATAATGTTCAGCTGCCATCTGAGTGCCAGGGTCTCTTATGTTACAAAAGCCAGAAAGACCATTTTCCAGGGCATAAATGATTGCAATATGATGGTGGTCCATACAGGATGCAACCCCCCAGAAGGACATGCAGAGAGAAATGTCAGAATTGCCCATACATTAAACAAGAGAAAGTAAGACTCTGGACCTGAGTGGAAGCCTTCCTTCACCAAGAATTATCCTTTGGTACAAGGAAAAGATAAATGGTGTCAACAACTTCCTGAATAGCTAGTGTTTGTCTAGAGGGGATCCAATATGTGTCAGTGTGGGATGAGCTGAATGACAATTCATCTTGCTTTATAAGGTATGGCCTGCCTCTCTTGCTCACAGGTTTCACATCTAATAGCTAAAGTCTTTTCTGCCACCATAGTGCCATTTCTATAAGCAGAGTCCAGTCAGTACATGCCAATGTAGCAACTTCATCAAATTCCAGTATGGACTACAGTAAGGTTGCTCTTCTTAATGCCAGAAATTGTGGTAATGAACTGCCTGATTTTGAGGGTCTCCTGCATCTGAAACATCAAGTCAATGTTTAGAATTGGATTAAATGTAAAGAAAGCAGTCATTCCATACAATAGTTCTACACCTTCCATGCAAGCTTTTGTGTATGATAGTAACTGAGGTGGCTTTTCCATATTTATGGTAGATACTGATTTTCAGAGACCCACAAACAAAACTCATGGAACTCCAGATAAACATAAACAAGACAAACTACCAACTTATAGTCAGCTAGAGGGCACCCTCCATGTCCTCAGATGATTATGCTGGATTATATAAAGTTTTAGCAGAATAACTGCATTATTTTGGGTCTTTGCAAAATGCAGTGGAGATTTCAAAAAGCAAGCCATTGTGATTGTCCAAGAACATAAACTTAACCAGAGGGGAAAAAAAACTCCTTAAATTATACAACAGATCTAAAACTCCCCATAACAATGACAAAATACAAATAATACCAGGAAACTTAGAAATACTATTAGAACTAATAAAAGTTAGTAGAATAGGCTAGCCTTTGAATCTTTGACAAAAACAAATCCTTTTTTATCTATGTTGGGACACTTAAATGTTTAGAACTTATCCTAAATGGGACCACCCACTAAAACTCAATTAACATTATTAATCTACTAGCAAACAAGCTTTGTGCAACCTTCACTCGTGAAACATCAATTTAAATTTTCGTATGCTAGAATCCTTTACACCCCAACTATAACCCAGAAATAGGCTCTGAAGGTGGTTCATAGACTAAAAAATATTTCCCACATTGGACTTGACAACATACCAGGATATTTACTAAAGAACTCCAAGCATTTCTTTACCAATCATCTCTGCACATTGTTTAGCCTAAGCTTAGCCACAACACAGGAATAGTTCCTGAAGTCTGGTGCTCCAGTGTGATGATGTCCCTCCATGAGGTTGGACTTAGCTGGACTTCAGTTATTACAGAACCATCAGCCTTATGATCCTGCATTGTAAGGTTATGGATTGTTTCATAACTGATCTCATCAATTATGATATCAAAGATCTCATTAGGATAGACTCTCACCAGTCTGGCTTCATCAAAGGAAAATGCTGCCAGTTAAATCTAGTTAACTTCTTTGAGTGGGTCTCACAGGCTATTGTCAGTGCACATGGTGTTCACACAGAGTAAATTGATCTACCAATGTGTTTGGCCACCATATCTCATATGGACACTAAAGAGAATCTAAATACATTAAATATAGGGCCTTACATGTTAAGATGATAGCAAACTGGGAAAAATAAGAAAGCAAATAGCTCTTGTGGCAGATGCCTCTTCTGAATGTATGAAAGCAACCAGTGAAGTCCTCAAGAGGTCTGTATTGGGATTCCCATTTTGGCATTTACTTCTCTGAGCTACAATCTCAGAAAGCTATGCTTAGAGATAATTGAAAATGTGATGCTTTAGTCAAGACCCACTCTGATACCTGTACTCTTCCAAAAACATACCTTAGTTAATGCCTGGTCCCTTAGTTAATGCCTGGTCTACTGGACATGAAGTCAGATTAAATACATCAAACAGTAGTACTGTTGTATTTGGTACAAATCTCCTACCTTCAAAGTATTTTATAGTATAGTATAGTATAGGTAAAACTTCACTAATAAATGAAAAGGCTGTCCGGGACTGGATACCTGTGTTAACAATACTGTTTTCTTTAATCTATATGTGGCAATTGCTGTCAAAAAATCCTTCTATATAGCACAACTAATGGCTAAAGAGAATAATCATCCAGAAGTAAATAAGACACTCTGCCTTATATTCAGCACTTAGACCAATTATGTAGTACAATGCTCCTTCCAGGATGGCATCACTCAAAAAAACAAACAGAGAAGCCCGCAGAGGTACCTAGCTACAAATATTTCATGCTTAAAGAGATACTAGAAGGCCAGTCCCTTTACTTTTTATCTTATAGACTTTTGAAGTGTGATTTGTGTCTCACCTACTGTGTTATAAGAGACCATAATGTCCTTGATCTCCTATATATCTGCAAGTCTAATAGCTTAGAATTAGAGACCTAAATCTTCACCAAGAGAGAAATAGAATTCAGTGGAGTGATTCATTATTCAGTCTCTTATCCTTCTCCCAGATAAGCTGCCTCTGCAGTTTAAGCTGTATGTTACTTTACTTTTCTTCAAAGACTATCTGGATGACTCGATAGATGCTTTAAAATTTACCCCAAGAATAACTGGCGTAGCCATCCTTGAGAAAGATAGCACAGGCTGAGGATTTGTATAGTCAAGGTGTTAGTTGTGAGAGTAAATTGCTTTGATGTACCTATGAATCTATAAATTTCATGCATGTTGTGGTTTCGATAGATTTTGCATACCTCTGTAATTTTGATATAGGTCCAGTGCCAACAGTTGTATCCAAAAATATATATATATATATATATATATATATATATATATATATATATATATAGTACTGTACTTACACAAATCAGGTAACAAAAACATAACTTAATTGGAGTGCTGGCATAAGAGGTATCCTAGTATGTTACGTAGTCTAGTTTTGTTGCAAGTATCTGCAAAATACTAGGAGGTTGCAAGATGAAGTAGTCCAGGTTTTAAGCCTGGGTTGTAAAGCAAGTCATGCCACAAGATGTTTCAAGTGGATTCAGAACATTAACTACAGTACAAGCTGGGACATTTAGCAAGCGGTGAGAAATGGGGCTGCAGGAGACATAAAGCTGTGAGGGTTCAGAACATTAACTACAGTACAAGCTGGGACATTTAGCAAGCTGTGAGAAATGGGGCTGCAGGAGATATAAAGCTGTGAGTGAGTGAAGAACTTGTTGGTTCAGCAAGCTGCAGAAAGATAGACTATTCTGTCAGGAGGATAGGATGGACAATGGGGCATAGTATAGACAACGATAAGCGTCTCAACTGCCCAGATTTTTGGCTAAAATTTTTGGTCTATTCTTCATAAAAATTGTACTTTTCTGGTAAATCACTGGGATGATCTGAGGATTTATGTCAGTAAATAATGACATGCATTTCAGTTTCAGACCTCATATCCTTCAGAAAATGTATGCTAAAACAAACCTTGTTACTCTAGCAACTTTTTAAGTTTATAAGAGGAATATTTAAAATATGTCCCTATTCTGGTGCCATCGTCCCCCCATTTTGACAGGCTTTGTCCAGATTTCTTGCACTAAGAGGTTGAGAGGTGTGAGATAAATTGTATCTCTTCAAAAGTTTTACCTGTCAGAAATGGTATTGATTTTTTTTTTACTAATTGTACATGATATTGTTGTTTAAATAGCCTGTCTGACATTTTTCTGACTCAACAAAGTTTTTGTCCCCATATCTGGAATGCTTATTGTTTCCTTCAAGGTTCTTATAAACTGGTATTGCTAAAACTGCTAAAGTGAAGGGATTGTGAACTAGACATAAAAAGTTCAGATGGACTAAATAAACAACATCTAACAAAAGAGTGACAGGCACGTGAAATTCACTTCCACATGGGATTAAACAATCTGTTGCTGTGTGTCATTTCAAAAGAAAATTAAGTGAAGATACTGCAAAAATAATTTGACATATGTAAGGGGTGACATTTAAACAATATAAAGTATTGCCCATCATTTTGGATCTTGCATGGTGGTTTCACAAGTAATGTACCACACAGGGTCAATGAATTAATTGTTAACAAGGAAATGTTTTACAGTAACAAACACAAGCAAACTTGTGAAGTATGGAAGCATTCAGTTAGGATACCAAATCTGATTAGCCCTACTTAAATCCAAATTACCTGATACTGGCATTGAGTACTTGACTCACAAATAAAAGTAGAGGTAAATAAAGAGTGCCTGTTAGTCGGATAAGAAGACTTCATCAGATGGCACATCTTTTTAAAGCAGGTGGACACTCATATGAAGAAAGAGAAGAACTGTGAGATTTACTTGAGTTAAATATTACGCAGTATGCATTTCCATGATAGAGTATGTGAAACCTAGACTTTGAAACTATTGTATGTATTTGACACCTGATATCCTTTAGCTAGAACTTCAAATCATTCTTAACAAAAGCTTGGCAGTATGAGTTATGGATGAAAAAAATCACATTCATAGCAATTGTATCCACTGCAAGTACTTAAGGATAACTTATCTGCACAGGGTTTATATATAACTTACTGCTTGACATGGACAGCTCTAGGAATCAAAAAATAATTTCGTATTACAGGATCATATCAAATCTTCTGGTGCTGACTCTGAAATAAAAAGGAATTTTTCTGCTTTATAAATATTGAATTCTTCCTAATTATTTATAATATGATGCACTGTGTACATACATGTGATGAATTGTACAATATGCCCTGCTTGCTTTGAAACTTGATCACATCTATACATTGCTGTTCAAACTACATGCTTCTGTGTCTCTTTCCTTAACCTAGGTCCATCGGAGCTCACTGGCAGGCACAGCTATCATATCCATTTGACCCCGTATTTTATTTTATTATTTTTTTTAATCCTGCAATATCTCATTTTCCTGAAGTCAGTATGTCAGTCAGTATGCAATAATGCCAGCATGGTGTATACATCTTACCACAGATTACAGCAACGCCTAAGATGGACTGGTATCTCATACAGGATTACTTTGCTGCATTACTCCCATTGCTAACTTGGACAGACTCCTGCTGCAGCAGTTCTGAAAAGAACAAAGTGGAACTCTGATAATAAATGAATGAATGAACAAATGTAATCTGTTTGACTCCTGATTGATCTCTCACTCTTTTAACATTTATCAATGAGACGAAGCATTATTGAATGCAATTACTTTGATCCACTGTATGGAAAGCTGTGAGTTCAGATATGAATCTATGTATACATATATATGGTTTACTATCAATATGTCGAACATCAAAATAATTTTCAACAGACATATAAAAAGTAAACCACTAAAGTAAAATATAGAACAAGTTGCAATGTCAAATCCGCTGATCGAATTCAGCAGATTCGAGATTGTTTTCGAAAACATCACACGATATCCATATAGGAGCTAACATAAAGTAAACTCCTATAACTGACATCATGGTTTTGCAGGGGGACAAGCTTCCCTGCACCCCCCCCATACCCCCTGCTAACTATATATTCCAACTCCGAGATCATGCTACAGTGAAGAAAGGGATGAATTTCCCAAACAGCACTGTATCACGTTCTCTGTACAGTTCTTCAAGTTTATATTAGCAAATGCACAATGCATTCTCTAATTTAAACTTTCTGACATTGAGATGTTCAGCCAGATGAAAATTCAAACATCTGTGTTTCAAATTTTCCACCTTCGGACATCTCAATCCAGAAATTTTAATAGTAATCCTGTGTATATATGCACCTGGGTTTAGGGCAGTTGATAAAATGACTACCTATGTCAACACTTGTTTGGTTGATGCTATTTGGTTGACTCAAACAAATTGTTGACAAGAGGTGAGAGGTCAATAATCCACGGATATTACTTTTCCCTAGAGATTGTGTGATCTCAGAGTTACTATATATCATTAGGTGGGGGTGTGATGGAGCGTAGAGGGCTTGCCACCCTGCAAATACTCTTGCATTTTATTTACTGTGCTCCAGGGCAATTCCTGGAGCATGCACAAAACATGTCAATGTTTGGTGTTTCAGTGTGATAACTCAATACTCTTTTGTCAGCATAGCTAACTGTTCAGCCAACTACCCTACACACACAGACACACACACACACACACACACACACACACACACACATATATATATATATATATATATATATATATATATATATATATATATATATATATATATATAAATCTCTCTCTCTCTCTCTCTATATATATATATATATATATATATATGTGTGTGTGTGTGTGTGTGTGTGTGTGTGTGTGTGTGTGTGTGAGTTTGTGTGCATGCATATGCATATATATATATATATATATATATATATATATATATATATATATATATATATATATATATAGGGTTCCTATTAGATGACCGAAGATGCATTCTATCAAATGCATCTTGGTCGAACTTAAAACAACAAAAAGGCAAAATAGCGAAGCGGCTTTTAAGGGAATTCTTTCCCAGGGAACGAATTTGCTTGGCAGCTTCTGTTTTTGGCACTGTAGTGTGATCTCGTAATTGGTATATTTAAGTAGGGGGGTGTGGGGGGGTGAAGCCCCCCACTTTATGTATTCTTTAGATTTTTTTTTTTTTTTTTTTTTTGGAACAGTGATTTTATTTCCCTTGGAAAAAAAATCACTGTTCTGAACTTTTGAGATTGTAATCTTTTGCTTACATGGGGTCGATATATATATATATATATATATATATATATATATATATATATATATATATATACATGTATTGGAAATCCATCAGTACAACACCAGTCTATATACTTTTCTTAGCACTAAAGTTAAACATATAACAAGAGAATTAGCTGCATAAACTAAGCACTGGAATACATGTGATAACTATGAAAAACTATATACAAAGTGACTTTAAAATGCTGATGAGAAGAAATTAGAGAAACATTTCATTAAGAATACTACCAGCTGGAATGAGAAGTGAAAAATGAGCTAGGCCATTACAAATTTGTGTAGTTTAAGGCTTTAACAAATTAACATGTTTAAGAAGATAACTGCCAGGTTTAACAAAGCCTGCATAGTGATTTTTCACAGTGTTTGGATCACATTGCAATGCCACACAGATGAGGGAAGATTTGAATTCAATAAGTGCTGTGTAGTGGTGCGCATCCCCACAGAAAAAAGTTAAACACTGTAGCATGCTAACTGCTGCATAACCAGCCGAATAGCATGCTAATGACCCCAGGAAACATGGTGGAGTGATTTAGCAAGATAGGAGGCAACCATATAGACTCTATGCTGGTGTTGTCTGTATTCAAAAACTTTTTGAATACAGCCACAATAGGAGTATACACAGCACACCTTGCAATCTCTTAGAGAAATAAATCTGGACAAAGCCGTCAATAATGGGGGGCAAAGGGCCAGAAATAGGAACAATTTTTAAATATTGCTCTTACGGAGTTAGAACATTGATAGAACACAGATTTGCAGCAACAGAAGTTAACAGCTTTGCGTACCTCTCAACCTCCTGCACATACTGCTCAGGCTCTTAGTACAAAAAATCTAGACAAAGCCTGACATAGTGAGGGTAGAAATGCACAGAATTAAGAACACATTTTGAATATCTCTTATTAACTTAGAAAGTTGCTAGAATAACAGGATTTGTGTCAGCATGCATTTTCTGAAGGTTATGAAGTCTAAAACTCTAATGCCATACCATTATTTAGCGACTTTAATATTTAGATCTGCAAAAATGTGTACAGTTGAGGGGTGTGCTAGATCAAGGTACCTGGATGAGCTTAAAATGAACAGGGGACAAAGGCCAAAAATAGTAAAAATTTTTTTTTAATGTAATACCCTCCCTTCTGTATATAACATTTGGCTACCATTCAGTTTTCCTGGCTATATGGTTGTTAATGGTGTAGATTTAGTGGTATCAGCACAGAGAAGATGTAAATGAGGTCTGAATTAATTAGAATTGCTGAATCAAAAAAAATGTGGATCTGTGTAGGGATGTTCTCATGGTGCAGGCATTACCTTACTGTTTGTGTTTATGGGATGGTAACTGTGATTGTTTACATCATCAGGTGGGTGTGTCAGGCTATACTTAGAAAATGCTACATGTAGCACTGTCAAGGTTGGAAATGTAAGTAAGCAGTGCACAATGTACAGGTTCTGTTTCATTAACATCCAGACTCCTCTTCATTTGTTTGCAAATTGTGTTTTCTATGTCAGGTTTTTAGCATTATTCAGTACTAAAGAAAAGGAAAGAAAAAATAAAAGGAGAAATAGTTGAAAGGAAAAGCAGTCTATGACATACACAGTAAAAAAATGTTAGTACACATGAGATATGTCTACATAGGCCTGGATTTCACCTGTCACTCCAATGCACCTTCAGAAAACAGAATGGGTCCCTTATCTCTCTTTGCCACACAAACAGCTTTGCAGAAAAAAAAAAAGTCATTCATCACACAACCAACTGTAACAGAATGTACACTGATATCAAACCATAATCCATGACAGGGAGGTTGCGTAATGGTTAGGATATTTGCCTTACAGACACAAGGTGCAGGATTTGATTCTCAAATGGGTTAATTGGCTAGGCTTAAAATAGCCCACAAAGGCAGTTAGCCTAGTATTAATCTACCAACCAATTTATTATTATATTTGAACGTAGTGCACTCAATTATCACACAACCTGTTATGATTATTGCTTGCAACTATGCAGCTCTGTCTTACCTTTCTGTGTTTCCTAGTCATCCATCAGTTATCTGACTATCAATCTGAGACATGCAGTCTGTAAGCCATGCTATATCATTGGCCTTAAAATGTGTAAGGATATTAACTGGTAATAATATGATATGCATTTGCCAATAAGTGAAGTGCAGGTTGGATAGCACAAATAAGCATAGACTGCACTTTTAGTGGTGGGGGATCAAAGGTGAGTTACTGTCATGGCACATACAAGGATATAGGGGGGAAACAATTCTGAGTTACTGTTATGGCACATACAAGCATAGACTGTTCTTTTTGGGTGAGTAAAGGTGAGTTGCTGTTATGGCATAAACAAGAATGAATTGTTCTTTTTGGGAAAGGCACAAAGGTGAGTTACTGTTACAGCACATACAAGGATACAACTGTTCTGTTGAAGGGGGAAACAAAAGTGAGTTACTGTAATGCACGTACAAGCATAGACTTTTTTTGGGTGAGGAAAGATGAGCTACTGTTATGGCACAAACAAGGATATGTTGCTCTTGTTACTCTCCTTGTTTTCCATCCTGCCTGTTGTTTGATCTTGTGAGGGTTATGAAATCAAAAACTGCAATGTGTATCATCACTGTCTAACTTCCCTCTTCAATGATTTTCCAGTACAAACATATGGTGCTAAACTGAGAGCATGCAGTGATTATCAGTACTTTTGAGAGGTATGACTGTGTGACTGATTGATGCCTGAGGCCTACTACTTATTACAGAACACATATAAGTCAAATAAGCCTCTGCTGTCACATGTTATGACAATATAGACAAACAGATTTCTTGGAAAAGAGTGTTATGGGACAGACTGAAACAAAACTATTTAAAAAGGAGGTAAAAAGATGTACATACTTGTCTAGGGACAGCATGCACCCATTTTTTATATTTCACAACATTGTGAAAAATCAAATGACTTGAGAACTTCGATTGAACACACACAGGAGGATCACATGTGTGAACAGCTTGAGGAAATAGTGGATGACTTCAAAAAGAGAGGTTATCACCTAAAAAAGTTCAAGATATTAAACAAGATATCTTATTGGATTGGTCATCAACCTTGAAACTTATATACTCTGAGTATCAAGGTAGTAAAAACAATACCAAGAAATGTAATGATCAGTGTAGATTTAATAATAATAATAATAATAAGACTTAATAATACATTAAACGTTAAATGGATTGTCAAGAAATATTGGTATGCACTGTCACAGGTACCGGAGTTAAGAAGTATCTATCAAAGAGGTCCAACGTTCAGTTACAAGAAGAATGCCACATTAAAAAATAGGTTGTGTTACAAAGAGCAAACTAAAGTGAATGGGTATATATCAACTAAAAAGGGAACTTATACATGCAATAATTGTAGTTTTTGTAAATTTATCTATATGGTGAAAATATTTAGATACTCAATACATGGCAAAGCCTTTATTTTACACGTCTATGGTAACTGCAAAATAAGGAATATAGTTGGCCTTTATTTTACAAGCCTATGGTAACTGCAAAATAAGGAATATAATCTAGATGGCTAGGTGAAGTAAATGCAGTGCATATTACATAGGTAAAACTAATAAAAAGTTTAAAGAAAGGCTATGTAGCCATATATCTGAGATAAAAACAAAAATAGAAAATAATGTATTATATGAGCACATAAGGGGTAATGACAATACAAATACTTTTACATTTTTAATTTCAAAAGTAATCCCCCAATATATTAGGGGAGGGGATATTAAGAACATCACAGAAAAAGAGGAACATAAGTGGATACTATGTTTTAAAGTGCAGTATCCCCCAGGACTAAATGAATCATTTAGATTAAAACCAGTCTTAAAAAAATTACACAATATAGAGTAGATAACCTATTTAAAGGGTTAATTGTTTTATTGTTTAATTGATTCATTTTAGTAGGCTTAGTTTAGGAGTATAAATGTATGTTTTTTGGCTGTTTGATATGTTCTTGCCTGAAGAAGCATTTTTGCAAAAGTTTTGGCTGGCAATATTAAACATTTTACCAGTGACTCTTGGCTCCAGACTAGTTTTGTTTATTTGTCATAATTAGCATACCACAGTGTTTACCTTGTTTGCATGGCTCTCTCTGGCTCTACACACCATGTAGAATTGCTTAGTGAATCCCAAACAGGTTGCTACCATGTGCACTTCACTCAGCACTGTCCACATGGTAGAAATGGACCATCTACGCTTTATTGAATCTGGACAAAATGTATTTAGAAGTGAAGAATTGGTAAAGTAAAAGTGATGGCAATGATTTACATTAAGCTGTTACTAACATTTAATTTGCTTACATTTTGCTGAATGTTAATAGCTCATGACATTTTGTTATTAACTCTTACTGTACACATTACTGGAAAGAAGTAAAGTTAGGTGTTTGTTACTGATTAGAACAGTTTAAAAGAAGAAAAATGAGAAACCTTCAGAGGAAATTAGCAGCTGTGTGCTGTAGTTGTCATTGTCATAAGCTGTAATCAAATTCTAATATCAGGATGTGAGTTTAGATCAGAAGAGCAGTTTGCAATGGCTAAAAACATATTTAAATTAAACAAGAAGGAATTATTTTATATATAATCAAGATTGCTTGTAATATTAGAATTAATAAGAAGAGTAACCATCTTATGAATATGCAAATGCACAATGAATGAAATATATACTATATAAGATTAATAAAAGAACAGTATCAGTAAGTTAAAAAATATATAGACATAATGTAATATCTAATAGAGATCTAATGATTAAATAACTCTTTGATGGGGGATTATAGAAATGCCAGTTATATAGAATAAGGTAGAATGTCAATGGGAAAATAAGACAGAAAAATATATTTAAATAACAAACTGATTATAAGAAAGACATGCATCACATATGCTTGCATATGGCAAACATTTGAATGCACAATATTTCATATAATGTACATAGAAAATCATATAAAATATTTCATTGAACATATCCAGAAAACTGAAATTTGAAGCTTAGCCATGTGAACTTTGAAGCATTTTGCTTTTGTATGTTATTATATTTATTAACATTAGCTGAAATAACTCATTTCATTGGTCAGAGCTGAAATTTGTGAGTTATATTGCTAAATCAGTAAGTCCATTTTGATAGAAAGTAAAGTAGATTTTTCAGTATATTTAACACCAGAAAGGGAGAATGGGATTTAAATTAATCATATTATATAATAACATTTGAATACACTATAGACTGTATTTTTGACTTCATAGAAATAGCAGACATTTTCTTTGACCATAGTAATGTACCTTATTTTATGAATTAGTTTAATAAGCTAAAAGAATTTTAAATGTTTTGATATTAATCATATAAAGAGTGTTACACAATTTTGAGAAATACATTTATACTTCTAAAATTAATTAGAGCTTGTGTTAGATCTATAAAATATGTGTATATATTTTAGCATTATATATATATATATATATATATATATATATATATATATATATATATATATATATATATATATATAGATATATATATATATATATATATATATATATATAATTTATATGTATATATATATATATATATATAATTTATATGTATATATATATATATAATTTATATATATATATATATATATATATATATATATATATATATATATATAATTTTTATATATATATATGCATTGATTTTCCTATTGTATAATTATTTACTACTATAAGATTACCTGTCATCTGTAAGTTTACATATTTCTTTATCTCTTCAGTCCTCACTTTATTCTGCTTGTTTATTTAGAGGTTTAGTTATCATAATGTTGAATGAGCAAATAACTTAGGAATATTTAAAGGAGTATTTATTGGTTAAATTATACTACTATTACAAAAATATGTATATAGTACAGTATTTGTTGGCTTGTTTAATATTTGTGATTAACAGAAGTGGATTATTAAACTTTTATGTAGTAATGGGACTCTTTTTAAAAGGCAAAATATATAACTAAATTTATAGTTTCTTATTATTTTTAACATATATATATATATACTATTATATTCATTATTTGTAAATCACATCAGCTTGTGGGTAGTGTTTGATGAATTTTTAGGTGTTGGTAGGCAGAGAGAAATATTATAATATGTTTCCTATTTGTTAGGTAAACTAGAAACGTTGGCATCCATGGTAGGTTGTGTATTATTAGAAATATATACAGTTACAGTTGTTGAGTTGTTCTTGGTTTTGTTATTTACAAGTTTTAATATGTTAGTTTGTAGAAAGGGAGAATTCAAAAAATGTGGAATTAGACAGTGTTAAAGAAATGCATCAGAATCTTATATGCAATTAAATGAATTTAGTGGATACATGTGTCATATAAACTTTTAAAAGAAATACATGGTTTGGTTAGTTTTAGTCTATTATCTATTAAAGTAAATGGGTTTAACAATGGCAACTAAAAGATATCATTAATGAAAGATCTAAAATTAAATAAAGGAGACATTATTTTCTTGTAAGAGAATCACTTGATGGATACAGATATACAATATTTAAATAACTTAAGTTGCAAAATGTTATCATCTGCTTCTTTTGACAAAAAGAGTAGAGCAACTACTATGCTTTGAAGTAAATCTACTGTAATGCCTGAAGTCATGGAATCCATTAATGATCCCAAAGGAATTTTTACATTTGTAAAAATTAAATATAATTGCAAACTCTTTACTCTAGTTAAATTTGCTGAATCTTTGGAATAGGCACAAGAGTGGCTAAAGATCATTTAAACTTTCTGCAAAGTCATTGGAAGTTAATGGGGTTTTTTAAATGCATATCTAGTATAGAACTTACAAGCAAACAGAAAAAAAAACTAAAATTCTAGAATCAACTAAAGCACTGAACAAATTAATTAGTAATAATAAATTAGTAGATTTAATTGGAAAAACAAAAGATAAGTTGTGCTATTTCACCCATTATGCTTATGTGCATGGGAAGCACACTAGATTTGATAAGATTTATGCCTTTACAGATTTACTTAATAAAGTGAATACTTTAAAAACTATTCATTGTCCTTTATCTGATTATAATGCAATAAAAAATAATATACTAATGGATACAAGAACATTTCAGATTATGTATACAATCTCAGTATATATAATGAAATTATAAGAATTTAAACTTTACCTTAATGAACAAATCAATATTTTTTTTATTTTTGAATGATAATGGTCAGGTTAGTAAAGTCATGTTATGTGATTCCTTTAAAATGCATATTAAAGAAAGAATGGGAAGATGGGCTAGTAATAAAATGAAAGAGTGGGATAAAGAGTTGTTAGAAATAGAAGATCAAATACACAAAGCAAATTCTGAACAACAAGCAAAGAAATTAGACAATAATGAAGTAATTAAAAATGAAGGACAAAATCTCAAACAGTTTTAATGAATATGGTCAAAATAGCTTTATAAAAAATAAAATTGCACACTTATGCGATGACTTCAGAAAATCTACATAGATAAGCTAATATAAGTAAGATGTTAAGCAAAAAGGCACAGATAAATAATATTTAAAATGCTAACACTAATAAGCTAACCTCAGACATAGAGAAAATAGTTAATATTTAAAAAGTCTGTGAGGATCTTAATAAAGATAAAAATAATAATCCTGAGGATTATAAAATTGACAATTATTTAAAGAAAAATGTTACTGATAAACCTAATGACTAACAAACACCTCTGCTGAAGAAGTCTATTACCCTTATAGAAGATAAAAAAAAACTAAAAAAGGGGAAAAATGGTTAAGGTCTAGGGTTAGATGGTTTAAGCATGATATTATATAAGCTGCTTCTGCTAAATAATTTAGAATTACTAAGTGAAATTTCAGGATAATTTAAAGTGACAAAATAATTACTCCCTCATGGAAATATTCTGTAATCTCACCTATACTTAAGCCAGGAAAGGATAATATGTTAGTTTCTTCATATATAGCAATTTCATTGTTACATGTAGACTATAAAATATTTACTTCCATGTTCTCTATAAGATTAATAGATATGCATTAATTAATAAAGATCAAACATGATTAATAGTTAATAAATTAATGTGTGATAATACAAAAAGGGTAGTAACCACCTTAGATTTAGCAAAAGGAAATACTAAGAAATTGACCCTGATTAGCTTAGATATCAACATACGTTTGATTCAGCAAATTGGAACTACTTGTTTAAAACTTTAGATGCATTTTAATTTCCAGAACAATTTATTGGAATATTAGCAAATCTATATAAAGACTTCAAAGCATATGCTAAAACTGGATCATACATTTCTCAAAGATTCACTTTCAACAAAAGTATAAAGCAACTGTGTCCCATGCCCCCTGTACTATTTGCATTAGTTATTGAATCCTTACCTAACAGTACAAGACACAACAAAAATTGATGGAATCTCAATTAACAAGGATTGTCGATCTAAGATATATCTTTTTGCAGATGATATTTAACTAAGTATAAGATTATTAAATTATTCCATCAAAGAAGTAGACAAGGAAATTGAAAAGTTTCAAGAACTGAAACTTTAGTGTTAAATCTATTACTAGATACTAAGTTTAAAGATAGATATAAATGTAATTGAGAAGGAAAAGAAGTGAAATATTTAGGAATAAAAATCTATCAAGATGTGAGTAAGATTAATAATTTTGGAAAAATAATTGAAGAAGTCTTACTTCTTATTAAAAATGTAATTTTTTTTTTACTTTTTAGGATAGGATAGTCCTTATTAAAATAATTATACTACCCAATATATATCTATATCTAATCTCTCTTTCTCTGTGTATGTGTATATATATCTATATCTATATATATATATATCTATATATATATATATATATATATATATATATATATATATGGGAACACTTCACATAATCGAATTATTAAAATCTCGAGTTGCATATGGTCGAGACCATATGATCGAGATTTTAATAAATCGAATGTGTGTAGTGTTCCAAAATAACACTTTACTTACCTGAATACATTACGTGCACACAGAGGCAAGTATTGTTGCATGCCTTGTGTGTACGTAATGTATGTTTTGTTTCGTGGTGTTGGCAGGAAGTAAAGAAATCTTCCGTTTTACGCTTCCGCATACAGCGCAAGACAGGAGATTTCCCATCTCCCCACTGTAGCAATCTTGGAGTTGGTATATTTAAGTAGGGGGTGTGGGGTGCAGGGGTGAAGCCCCCTGCAAAAGCAGCTTGTGGTTTTGTTTTAATGGTTTCCCTTCAGAAGTTCGAATTTTCCAAACTCGGGCTTTTTGTTTCGTTATTTGTAGTTCGAGGTTTGAAATTGATCTTCTGAAGTGAATCCATATATATATATATATATATATATATATATATATATATATATATATATAGGTCTATATCACATAGTCGAAGTTTTATAACTTTGAACACGGAATGTTCAAATCATTCCATTCGAAGTTACAAAACTTCGACTAGTGATAAAAAAAGAAGTAAAAACAAAATAAACTGTTGTAAGCAGGGGGCAAGCCCTCCTGCACCCCCCACACCCCCAATACTTATATATACCAACCCCGAGATCGCACCACATTGAAAAGAATGGAAATCACCCCTTACAGAGATTTCCATTTAAATGCTCGAATTTGTACAAGTTTGAACTTATGGTCACGACCATATGGGGTTCGAACTTGTACCAGTTTGACTATGTCATAGGAACCCTACATATTTTTATATATATATATATATATATATATATATATATATATATATATATATATATATATATATACACACACACACACACACACACACACATATATATATATATATGCATATATATATATATATATATATATATATATATATATATATATATATATTACATTCAATAGCTTTAATACCTGACAAAAAAACTTTTAAAAGCAATGGAAAAATGTTTCCTTCATTCTTATGGTATCCAAAAAAGCCAAGAATTGATCATAGAAATCATATAATATTATGGGAGTATGGTAATATTAGCTTCCCAGATGTAGACTCTTATTCTATTGCTTCAAAATTCTAATTATATTATACTCTGGTTAGGCACAACTTACACTAGTCAATGGAAAACCATTCAACGACAGATTATACTAAGAAGTAGATTATACTACATTTTCATAAGTTAATCAAATATGATAGAAATATGTAACAATCCTTTTATATTGTTAATAAAATTTACCTTAGTAGGAAATTTATTTAAATCTTTAGCTTTTACATATATGAAATTAATTCTTAAAGCAGATAAAATATGTTTTTAAGACTCCATTGTCAAAATTGAATTTTTTTGTACTTTCACATTACACATACCTCTCAATTTAAAGAAACTCAGAACAATGTTAAAAAATGTATTTCCTAAAACTTAATGGATTAGTATTATAGTCTGATTACTTTAAAAAGCAAAGTTACCAAAATATTTAATGAAAGATTATAAGTTGAATGACTCTGTTAAGCAATTAATGTTATTCATTAATAAGGAATTAAATTAATTTGTAGATAATATGAGTGAAGAGGAGTAGAACACTTCTCCCCCATTATATGAATATATGAATGTTATTATCAAAGGTAAATTGATCTATAAAGGAAGCATGCCCAAGTTATATAAGTTAATTATAAATAATTTTGATGCAAAATTCTGAAACTTTGTAGACAGTAGTGAATTGAGTGACTGAATAAATGGTAAAATAGCACCTTGTTACTTAAATCAGTTAGTCAAACTTCTTTGGGTTTATACTGGAAAGTTTTTACATGACAATATATACCTAGGATGTTTGTTACTCCGTATAAAATCTCTCAGCTTAGTAAAATGGCTTCTTAAGTTTGTTGGAGATGTAGTAAAGATGTAAAAGCTGATTGGATACACATATTTATGGACTGTGAAAAATTAAATGTATATTGGGTAAATGGTTATGGTCTGATAATTGTTCTTTAACTAGATCAATAACATTAATGATTGTCCCAATTCTTGTATTTGTAAAAGCCAACCAACAAAGATATTTTGGAGTCTTTTGGCAGTTACTAGAAAAGTTATTACATAAAATTGGGAATGGAACTCCATTCTTATGTTCAATTAATTTATTAAATTTAATGACAGTAATTTGTAAAAGTTAAAAATAAGTGATCAGAAAAAGATCTATAAATCACAATAAGACTTTTAGTGTTTGGGATAGCCTTTAAATGTTGCTATTGAAATACCAAGACTCTTAATGTGTTAATTGTATAAGATTATCTTGATGACCCAATGTAATCCTAATATTGTAAAATAGTATATGATGCTGCATTTCTTATTTTCATTGCATATATTGTAAATATGTTAAATTAATAAAAAAATTCATAAAAGAATGGAAGAGAGTAGAAAGGTTTGAATTTGAAAGTACTGTGGCCGGGGCTTATATTGAGGAATTTGATAACCTTAAAAAGTTGGTATGGTATCTGGAGAAACTCTCTATAAATAGTTCCATTAGAAACAACAACAAAAAACTTTTTGGAATCAATTAGTATAGTTAATGATGGGACATTCATTGTTTAAGAGGCTGAAGTTAATGATAGAAACTAGGGATCACAGGTGGGCCTGACTGTCTCTATACTTGATGGCCCCACCTTAGTTGCAGTGTGTGAGGATGTTCAATAGTTGTTGGAGTCTAGAAGTATGGGTTTGAGATGTTAGCACTGTATTTATTTATTTATTTTCTTATTTACATTTTGGTTTATGGGAAAGAACACTGATCGAATGATGACTTATGTTCAGGATTAGCTAGGCTGCAGCCACAAAGTAAGAGTGAACATCAAAAAATCAAATCATCAAATCTAGTGAATAAACAAGTTCATAATTTAGTACTAAGCTAACTGCCCTTGCGAGCCATTGTAAGCCTAGCCAATTATCCCTTGTGAGATTCAAACTCTGTATCTTGTGTTTGTAAGGCAAACACCTTAGCCATTAAGCCACACTCCCAACTGCAATGATGTGCAGTTTTGCATAAATAGGCAAAGTAACTTTACAAGTGAAAGTTTGAAGTGATAAAGAATGCAACGGGTTTACATGAATACCTTGTCAGTAGGGAGGGGACTTATGCTATAGGAACGGAAAGGACTGGTAAGAATTACGCAACTGACCTGTTGTTGAACTCAAAAGAAAGAGGTCTGCTTCTGTTGGTATTTGCACCTTTTAAATTAAGGCATTTAACTGTCTGCATTTCATTGAGTTATTTGCTGTGATGTGCCTAATTATTTCAAACACTTTTGAGTGGATTCTCTCACATTTCTGCATTTCTATTATTTTTTCTCTGATTCTGCAGCTACAGCTGTAAATTCAGTTGTGTTTACATTTTGATTTATTTTTCTCTGCTCTTAAATAGATAAATCATCATTGCTTCACCTAGGTGCTTGCTGAACACAGAACAGTTAGTTTTGGCCAGCTGATGGAGCTAAATAGAGCTTGTAGTCATAAAACACAATGACAGTGAGGGAGGATTTTTGCAGTTTTGGGAAGATAAAGACTGTGGGCTCAAGCTTTAGGTGCTTCCACCCTTCATTTCCCTTTGTAGTTATACTGCATGAACTTCAGTCATTATTGTCTTTAAGAGTCTTGGAAGCTGAAGCTCTTGTGAAACTAAAACCAAAGAAAGTATTTATGCTCCATTTTGCATCCAGGGTGAAGTACATTTAGACTGCTGTACTTATTTTGCAACTTAAATACGTTTTGTTTCCTGGATAACTCTTTCCCTATTGTGCTTTTAAAGCTGGTGGCTTTTGAGCTGAACACAACTACAGTACATTTAGCCTTGTAAGCACCTCAGAGTCTGATCTTCTGTGTTCATTTTACTGGACACTGATGAAGAAAACTGGGAAGTCCTCCCCTTATACTACAAAAGCTTAATTTAGCCTTTTGTTTCATCCTTTTCTGCCTTTTATTACATATTTAAGTTGCAGTTAGAGTCACTTTATTTTGATACATTTAATTCTGCATTTCCTGCCATTTGTCAGTGTATATCAAAATTATAGTTGTTTTGTAAGTTTAGCCTCATCTGATACCATAAGCATGTGGTAAGACTCACAGCAGCAGGAGTATTGTGATTTACTGCATGATTTTCATTAAAAGTGACGTTAAAGGCAAACATTTTCTGTTTTTTATCACATATTTAAGCTGCACTTACAGTCACCTTCATTGTGTCATGTGTTTCTGATTTTTCTGACATTGTCACCTTTGTACTTAAAAAGTTATTGCTACTTAAATTCTAACCTGATCCTGTTCCCTGGGGTTGTAGTTTAGATTCTAAGTAGTGACAGTACTGTGATTTGTTGCGGTATCTCTTTCCTGTGCCCAATTGGCTTAAGTTTTAGCCTTACTTGATTAGCTAAATGAATTAACTTGTTTCCAATAACATCTGAGAACACTGCCAACATAGGACTCGCTCGATAGTGCGCACTGTGCACTTCCTTTTTTATTTTTATAATAAAGTCTGCCTAATCAAACTGACTTTAGTATTGAATATGTTTGGCCACTGTGCACTGTGCTGAGTACTAATAAGATGCTATAAGCATCAGTAAGGTGCACCAAGTATAGTAGCCCCCCAGACCAATATAACTATGGAATATCCCCAAAAGTAAGTAGTCACCGCAAACTCTTTACCCCAGCAGGCACTGTCAGCCCTGCAGCTCAGAATCAACTTCATGCCCAGCAGATACTAAGCTCCTTGTCCCCAAAATCAGACCTGTCAAAACCATGAACCAGCATTTTCCCAAAATTTTTGTGGCCAGCCTAAGATGGATATATTAAGACAATGTAAAAACTGTCTCATGCTGTCTGAAGGCCCCCAGTTACCCAAGCTGCATAATGCAGTGTATGAGAAATGTACATGTATATATACATATATGTTTACGTAATGTCATTGGAAGCCAAAACTCCAGACAGAGACAACACTGATTCCAGGGTAATGAGCAGTTTCTTCCCAAAGCTCACCTTCCCATAGCCCACATAAAACATATGGTCTATCGTATGCTGAGGTTCTAAAGCTTAACTTGCCGAAACCACAAATACCTCCAAAACACAAGGGCATTCAGCACCCTCAGAAATGTTCCAAGTCTGCAAAGCTTTCCAACTCACATAGCACAAAGAGCCAATCTCATGTATCTTCAGACAATAAGGCAGATGTCTGTTCAATCATATATTTTAGTCATAGCTGACTCCATTAAAAAATACAGATAAATCCCTCAGCTGGCTAGAAAAGGGTGATAGTCACTTGCCTGTCTGGTGCCAGGATTCATCAGATCACTTGCACTCTCAAGTCCTTGGATAGCAAGTATTAGTATGACTCAGTACATGTCAGTATAAATAACTTGAGCTGTACTTCCCTGGACTATATGAAGAGAGACATGGTGGTGCTCTCAGACTACATGTCCCAGGCAGGTATGAGCCTAGCACTAAGCAGCATCCTTCCCTCTCCAAGGATGTTGCCTCATTGTGAGCAAAAATGCATTGACTTCAATAATTTGCTTAGCTTTAGGTGTCATAGCTAGGGGATACAATATCTGTCAGCCTGGGAGGATACAATTGATGGGCTACATTGCTTTGTCAAGGTTGGTCTGTACTTGTCCCCTCTAGACTTTTAAACATTGGCAAAAACACTGTCCATTCCCGTAGTGCCTTTTTTAGCTATGTCAACTACATAAACATACCAACATAATGAAACCAGCAAAGGAAAATATAGAAGTGCTACTGATCAATGCTAGAAAACTAAACAAGAAGCTCCACTCCCTTCAAGTCCTTTACACCCTGGAGGACATAGATGTCTGTGAAGTGACTGAGACGTAATTTAAATCAGCAGACAGTACAAATTTAAATCAGCAGCTATGCAGGAAGGGAAAAATGTTGAGATGCCTCAGTCTTCATCCAGAAAAGGCTCACCTCAAGGATGGTAAAGTAGCATGCTGCCCTAGACCTTCTTCAAGTCCAATTCACCATTAGAAAAGACCATCATCATATTTCAAATAGCTACAGAATGTTCATCACGTACTTATATGAACCACAGTCCCACAACATTAAATCTAATACCATCTTCCTAGGCAATTCCTCTACTCAGCAATAGACTGGGAAACAAATACCACCACTGGTGCACAAGCCAAGACCTTTCTGGACTTTGTTAGCACAAATGCTCTGTCCCAACTAGTCTAAATATCTGCTAATGGAAACAGCATCCTTGTCTTTGTCCACACTAATATGGGAAAATTATGTTCTGTCACTTGTTTAATATCCTAGCTTGTCAGCTCTAGCCAAAAGTATGATTTGCAACATCCAGCATGTTGGAAATCCAATAATTCCATCAAATAATCAACCGATTAGTCTAATTAAAATAAGCAAGATCAAATTTGAGACAAAAGCTAATGACAACTGCAAAGCTTTTTTCATCTATCTGTAATCTCAAAATGGCTATACAGTATTGCATTGAGATTATTGTGAATGCCACCACTTATATTGAAGATGAAGATATAACAAGACTGCCAATAAATTTAGCTCTAACTTTAACTCCTCACTCACCCCCAGATATCTTGCAGGAAATATAAGGAGCCAGTATATTCCCAGCTATCACACAAAACCAAATCCTGGAAGCTCTCTCAAAATCCAAAAATACTGCATCTATGGGTCCTAACAATATCTCTCTATATATCCTGAATAGCATGAAGTATGAATTATTCATGCTCCTATTGACACTATTCAACCTCAGCCTCTAAACAGACTTTGTACCAAGTAAATGGAGGACAGCAACACCCATACTCATATTCAGGGGAGGGCCAAACACAAATACATGTAACTACCAACCCATAAGTCTGACCAGCCTCATATGCAATTCTTTGGAATGACTTATTATGGAGTTAGTCAGTAAAGACATAGGAAACCTCCAAACACTGACTGGACCAATCCCAGTTAGGTCATGTTATGTAACTTAGTGAAACTTTCTGAAAAAGTCACCAAAGTAATATAAGAAGGCAAGATGGTGTACACTACCAATCTAAATCTGCATTAAGGTATTGGCACACTACCCCATTCTGGCATTGTATAAAAGTTTGTTATATTAGGAACAAACCCATACATCATCCACTGGATTGTCACCTAGTTCACAGATAGGGCACAGAAAATCAAGACAGGGGAAGCTACCTCCACAAAAAGACCAGGCAATAGTGGGGTCCCACAAGGCTTAATTGTGGGGCCACTTCTGTTTGGCATCTACTTTCCAGAAGTACAAACAAATGTTCATAGGTTCATAAGTTCATAGGTAGATACTAGGCTATCTGCCCTAGGGCATTTATAAGCCTAGCCAGAGTGTATTTGGCTTCCGCCTCCCGATTAGATTAGCCTACTGTGCCTCTGTAAAGTAGGTCACAGAAGGTACCATTTTAAGATTGGTTTACTGTGCCTCTGTCTAGCAGGGACACAGAAGAGATCCCAGGGGTGAATTTGCGATTTCCTATCCACGCATCCAGATTTCGCTTTAAGAGGGTCAGCGAGGGGCTATGTCTAACATGAATTGGGATTCTATTCCACAGTGAGGGGAGCCTCTGGGAAATGAATCTGTCCCTCCAGCATGTCTTATTTATTTTTGTGCTGAGGTTTAGGTCCCTGGAGCATGTCGCTCTAAGGGACTTGGATTTTTTGAGGTGGAGCATGTCCATTAATTCTGGGTTTGACATGGCTTTGTATGTCAGGCATAGATCTCCTCTGAGTAGGCGGTAAGCAACTAAGTAGAGCTGGAGTTTCTTTAGTCGAGCTGCATAGGACATCTGTTTGTAGCCCATGATCCTCTTGGTGAGGTACTTTTAGGGTCTCTCCAGTTGCTGCAGGTGTCGGGTAAGGTACATCCCAAAAGCTGCATTGTATTCAATTATGGGCCTGATGAGTGACGAGTAGAGGGGCACAATGACCTCTCTTGATCTAGATGTGAACCCTTTCGTGATAAGGTGGACTATATAGAAGGCCTTTCTAACCACTTTGGCAACGTGATTATCAAAGGAGAGATTACTATCTACGTTGGTCCCCAAATCTCTAATTACTTCTTCTGTACTTAATGGATTACCACCTATGTGGTAATTTGTGGGCACCTTGTTTTTCCCAAAGGGAATGACTATGCACTTTTTAGCATTTAGCTTGAGGCCGTGGCTCTGGCACCAAGCATCCATCTCTGTGAGACCCTTTTGGAGTATGCTTGTGTCAGCTGGAGATTCAGTTATGGCCCCCAGTTTGCAGTCATCTGTGAACTTTGTCAGCCATAATCCCCCCGTGTTAGCCTGAACCTCAGGGAAGTATATACCAAACAAGAGAGGTCCCAGAACTGAGCCCTGTGGGACTCCATTTTAACTGGTTTGGATTCGGACATGGCACCTGCGATTCTGACCATGTGGGTTCTATCTCTGAGCCAGTTTGCAACCCATCTTGTGATATAGGGGTTGATATTTAAGCTGGTAAGCTTATTTATGATGCCCGAGTGGGGTATTGTGTCGAAGGCTTTTGTGAGGTCCAGATAGGCTGTGTGGATTACCTTGCCCTCATCTATGGCTTTGGTAACTGTTTCAAAGAAATCAACTAAGTTTGAGAGGCAAGATCTGCCCTTAACAAAGCCAAATTGGGTAGGTTCCAGTGTCTGAAGGCTCCCAATGTCTTTGTTTATGAGTTCCATGATAATACGCTCCATAGCTTTACAGACCAAACTAGTCAGGCTTATGGGGCGATAGTTTCCGGGGTCCGTTGTGGCACCACCTTTGCGGAGTGGGACCACTGTAGCTGTACGCCATTCTTTGGGTATGTATCCTGTAGTAAGGCTAAGTTTAAACAATGACTTAATGTGAGCATTCAGTTCTTCTCAGAGCTCATGTAAGACACAGCCTGGGACACCATCCGGTCCCATAGATGCTGTGTTTTTTGCTTTGCAGAGGGCAGCTTTCACCTGTGCATCTGTGATGTCAGGGAGGTAACATTCAGTTGGGATAAGCATTCGCTCCTTTGGGGGGGAAGGGGGGGAGAAGTTTGCGCTGAATCTGTCTGCCAGGATGTTGGCTATGTCTGTAGGTTTGGTTCATAGGTTCATAGATTCATACTAGGCTATCTGCCCTAGGGCATTTATAAGCCTAGCCAGAGTTGTGTGGCTTTCACCACCCCTTAGGTTGAAGAATACTATACCCATTAGTTTGCCGTGCCTCTGTCCAGCAGTGATACAGAGATGATCCCCGGGGTAAACCTACGATCTCCCATCCACTGGTCAAGATTCCTCTTGAACAGAGCCAGTGAGGTGCTCTGTCTCACATGGACTGGGATTCTGTTCCACAGCATAGGGAGTCTCTGGGTGATGAATCTGTCCCTCCAGCACGTCCTATTTATATCCATGTTGAGGTTTAAGTCTCTTGCTCTTGTGGCTCTGGTGGATTTGGATTTTTTGAGGTGGAGCATGTCCATTAATTCCAGGTTGGACATGGCCTTGTATGTCAGGCACAGGTCACCTCTGAGCAGACGGTATGCGACTGAATAGAGCTGGAGTTTCTTCAGTCGGGCAGCATATGGCATATTTTGAGCCCCTTTATCCTTTTGGTGAGGAACTTTTGGGGTCTTTCCAATTGCTGCAGGTGTCGGGTAAGATACATTCTGAATGGGGCATTGTACTCAATCATTGGTCTGATAAGTGAAGAGTACAGGGGAACAATGACCTCCCTTGATCTGGATGTGAATCCCTTCATAATCAGGTGGGCAATGTAGAAGGTCCTCCTAACCACTTTGGCAATGTGAGTGTCAAAAGAAAGGTTACTGTCAACTTAGGTCCCCAGGTCCCTGATAATCTCTTCTGTGCTTAATGGATTGCCACCTATGTGGTAACTTGGGGTTACCTTGTTTTTACCAAAGGGTATGACTATACATTTTTTGGTGTTTAGCTTAAGGCCATGGCTCTGGCACCAGTTATCCATTTCTATGAGACCTCTCTGAAGGATATCTGTGTCTGATAGATTTTCAACTATGGCGCCCAGTTTGCAGTCATCTGCAAACTTTGTCAGCAACAATCCTCCTATGTTTGCTGCACTTCTGAAAAGTAGATGCCAAACAAGAGGGGGCCCAGGACTGAGCCCTGTGGGACACCGCTTGTGACCGGCTTGGAGTCTGACATGGCACCAGCAACTCTAACCCTGTGGGTTCTGTCCTTGAGCCAGTTTGCAACCCATCTTGTGACATATGGGTTTATATTTAAGCTGGTGAGCTTTTCTATGATACCCGAGTGGGGTATTGTGTCGAAAGCTTTTGCAAGGTCAAGGTAGGCTGTGTGAACTGCCTTACCCTCATCAATGGCCTTGGTGACTGTTTCAAAAAAGTCGACCAAGTTCAAGAGGCATGATCTGCCCTTGACAAAGCTGAATTGGGTAGGATCCAATGTCTGTAGGTCCCCTATGTCTTTATTTATGAGTTCCATTATGGTCCTCTCCATAGCTTTGCAGACCAGGCTTGTTAAGCTTATGGGGCGGTAATTACCAGGGTCCGTGGAAGCACCGCCTTTGTGGAGTGGGACCACAGTTGCCGTACACCACTCTTTGATTACGTATCCTGTGGTAAGGCTAAGATTAAACAGCAGCCTTATGTGTGGGTTTAGTTCCTCATTGAGTTCGTGTAGCACACAGCCGGGGACACCATCCGGTCCCATTGATGCTGTGTTTTTAGCTTTAGAGAAAGCAGCTCTCACCTGGGCATTTGAGATGATTGGGAGGCTACAGTCTGCTGGGATAGATATTTCTCCTTTTGAGGGGGAAATTTTCACTGAACCTGTCTGCCAGTATGTTTGCAATGTCTGTGGGTTCAGTGATTTTTGTATAATTTTGGACTAATTCTGAGCATATCTGGGAGTTTCCACCCAGATTTCTAACATAGCTAAAGAAGGCATTATGATTGTCTTTTGAGTCCTTGGCGATTTTTCTCTCAAAGTTGGCCTTGGATGATTTTATGAGTGATCGTAGTTTTTTACTAGTATTGATCAGAGATGTCTTCCCTTTTAGGGATTTTGCTCTATCTTGTAGTAGCGTTCTCCTCTTGTTGTAAAGTTTGTTTATGGCTGGGGTCCACCAGATCAGGTGCTTGCCTTTGGTGGAAAGGGTCTTGATTTTATTTGGGATTGCTTGATCCATGCAATCCTGGAGGTGCTCATAGAAAGCATTTGTAAGGGATTCAGCAGCGTGGGTTGTGGTTTCCAATGGCTCAGGGGCCTTGAAGGATACCACACCAGTCTTAAGAAGTGTGAAGTTGGCTTTTGAAAAGTTCTTCACTGTGGTTTTTTTTGTGGGGGGGGGGGGCGGGATGTGGATCTCCAGTGAGATTAGTTTATGGTCTGATCTCCCCAATGAGGGATATACTTCTGGTGTGGAGCATTTTGTCCCCATGTTTGTGATGATCAGGTCTAGTATATTTTCACTTCTTGCGGGAATGGTGACAAGTTGTTCCATAGCATTTGAGTTTATGAACTCCAGGAACCTTTGGGCTAAGGGTATTGGGGCTTGAGTAATGTTCCCAGTCTATGTTTGGGTATTTGAAGTCACCCAATATGATGGTGTTTGGAGAGACATTTATACTCTCCAGTGTCTTCAGGAAGGCTGTGTGGGGTTCCTGAGTTTGTGAGGGTGGCCTGTAACATGCTACAAACTGTAGAGCAGTTTTGCCTATGGTTAATTGCACCTGAATGGTCTCTGATGCTTCGTGAGTTGCCACCAGCCTGGAGGTGTGGGTATCCTTGATGAATATGGATACACCCCCTCCTTTTGTGGTATGGTCCAGGTTTTGGGGCCGGAACGCATGATATGAGGTAAAACCTGATAGTGCCGGGGTGCTCTCATGAGCCTTGAACCAGGTTTCAGTCACAGCACAGACATCGATGTTCTCCATACTGAGGAGGGCTTTGAGGGCGTGCATCTTGAGATTTAGACTTCTGGCATTGAGCAGCATTACCCTTAGTTTTTTTCCATTATTGTTTTCTAGGGCGGTGGGTTTAGAATTTGAGCCTTGTCCAAAAAAGGCACTATGGGGGTGGCAAGAGCCTTTGCCAATATCCAGAAACCCAGGGGTGACAGGTGCAAGCCGTCCCTTGCGAAGCAGTGTGGCTTGTCAAGCATGTCATTCCAGGCAGACAGACATTGGATCCCCTTAGAATGACACCAGAAATTAAGCCAATTATTAAAACTGATCATTTTGTCTCTGTATTGTGGCATCATTCTTGGTGAAGGTAGGATACTGCCCAGGGTCAGGGTCATACCAGCCTGGGCTACATAATCTGAGAGCTCCTTTATGTCTCTTTTCATGTAGTCCAGGGAGGTATGTCTCAGGTCATTCACACCGGCATGGGCAATGACTGAGTCATACTTGTACTTGCTGTGGAGTGACCTGAGTGCTTGTGTTATGTGGCGGATTCTAGTGCCCGACAGGCAGCTTACTGTGACCCTTTCCTTGTTCAGTCTGGTGAGTGGGACGTCAGTGTGTCTGACTATGGAGTCACCTATGAAAAGTGTGTCTGGCATTGTGTTTGGCCTTAAGGGCTGTGACTGATTTGCACACTGACTTTGTGATCTATGTGTTGCTTGTGTTATGTCATGAGGTGGCAGTTGTTTGGGTGTCTGCTTTGGAGGCCACTGCTGTTTTGGTAGATTTTTGATCAGTGCCTCCGAGTATGTCTTTGTGTGTTTATGTGTTTGATTTGTAGTTGTGATAGTTCTATGTGAGACTGGGTTTATGGTGTGTGTGGTTACCTTCTCCTCCTGTCTGGTTTTGCCAGTCCTGAGTTGAGAGAGCTCAGCCTCCAGTTTGGCTATATAGTTGCATCTCTCGCATGTATTTGTGTTTTGTGGGAGGAGGAGAGGGTTGTCTGTGTACATGAGGCAATTGTAGCATTGCCTCAATATTCCCAGATTCACCAGCTGAGCAGGAGAGGACGCTAGCAACTGACCCTTTGACATGCTAGAAGAAATGAAAAAGTTTGCTGT
Source organism: Protopterus annectens (assembly GCF_019279795.1). Taxonomy (NCBI): domain Eukaryota; kingdom Metazoa; phylum Chordata; order Ceratodontiformes; family Protopteridae; genus Protopterus; species Protopterus annectens. The sequence continues at coordinate 1,658,491,480 of NC_056743.1, forward strand.
GTAACTGAGTCAGAAAGGACCTATAGGGAAGTGGGTATTCAAGGGGGTTTTAAGCTAGTGAAGTACTTTGTATAATATAGAAGTGCTTTACCTGACTAAAAAATGCTTTAGGAACAAGTGCTGAGATTTACAGATAGAGAATAGACGGTTTAGATTACAAGTAGAGCAGTTCTAAGGGTAAAAATGAAGAGCAGACTTTACGGAGCCAGAAATAGTTTAACCTTGTTTAACCGGCTCTGCCCGATGGTGCTCTAGTGGCAACTCCGCGCTAAATGCAGAAAAGGCAATAAGTCAGTAGTACAGGCTAGCACACTTTAGTGGGCAGCCAAACAATTAAATTAAACAAACAAACACTTTTCGACTTGAATTAGACTAATTTCGACTAAAATGTACTTTTAAGTGCAGATAATAAAAATTGCAGTAAATAACTATGAAAACAGTTAAAGCTTGCTCTAGGTAAGCAGTAGAAGGTAAAACAAATATAAAAATCAGCAGGATACTTAATCAGGAAAGCAGTCGCTTTTTTTCAGTTCTCTGTAGCCAGGAAGACTCAACAGGACCACGTGGAGCTGTGTCTGAGCAATATGGCTTCAAAAAAATGCCAGAGGCAGATTTTAACCAGGAAACTTCAAAAGAGCTAGAAATGGTCCAAAATGACCAATTACTACAGCTTCTTGTGCTGAGGTCACTTCCCTCAAGGACAGGTATATTTTGTACCGTTATGCAACAATTCAAAGCATATATGGGAGTTTCTGCCCATGTTCCTGACATAACTAAAGAAGGCCTTGTGATTATCTTTTTGTGTCTAGGACAATTTTTTTTTCAAAACTGGCCTTTAATGATTTTATGAGGGATCGAAGTTTCTTGCTAATACTGATCAGGGATGCCTTCCCTTTTTGGGATTTTGCTCTGTCATGTAGTAGCTTCCTCCTTCTGTTGTATAGTTTATTTATGGCCGGGGTCCACCAGACCAGTCTCCTGTTTTTGGAGGAGCGAGTCTTGGTTTTATTTGGGATAGCATGATCCATGCATTCCTGCAGTTGCTCATAGAATGCATTTGTAAAGGATTCTGCGGATTGGGCTGTATTATCCTCTGGCCCAGGGGCTTTGAAGGATTCCACCTCAGTCTTGAGAAGTGCAAAGTTGGCTTTTGAGAAATTCTTTACAGTGATTTCCTTGGCTGGGGGTGGGGATGGGATATGGATGTCCAGGAAAATTTGTTTATGGTCTGATCTTACCAATGAGGGGTTTACCTCTGGTGTGGAACATAGAGTCCCCATGTTGGTGATGACCAGGTCCAATATGTTGTTCCCTCTTGTCGGAGTGGTGACCAGTTGTTCCATTGCGTTAGAGTTTATAAATTCAAGGAACCATTGGGCGAGGGTGTTTGGGCTTGAGTAGTTTTCCCAGTCAATGTTTGGGTAGTTGAAGTCACCCAATAACATAGTGTTTGGAGAGACCTTCATATTCTCCAGTGTTCTCAGGAATGCCAAGTGGGGTTCCTGTAACAGGGAGGGTGTTCTGTAGCAGGCTACAAACTGAAAGGCAGTTTTGCCTGCTGTTAGTTGCACATGGATGGTTTCCGATGCTTTGTGCAGTGTCACTAACCTGGAGGTAGGTATCTTTGATGAATATAGATACTCCCCCTCCTTTTGTGCTTCGGTCCGAGTTTTGGGGCCAAAACGCATGGTATGCATTATAACCTGGTAGTGCTTGAGTGCTCTCAGGAGCCTTGAACCAGGTTTCTGTTACTGCACAGACATCGATTTTCTCCATACTGAGGAGAGCCTTGAGTGTGTGCATCTTAAGGTTTAGACTTCTAGCATTGAGTAGCATTACCTTTAGTTTTTTTATCCTTGGGTTGTCTATGGAGGTGGGTTTGTCCTTTGAGCCTTGCCTAAAAAAGGCACTATGGGGGTGGCAAGAGCCTTGGTCAGTATACAAAAGCCTAAGGGTGACAGATGCAAGCCGTCCCTAGTGAAGCAACATGGCTTGTCGAGCATGTCATCCCAGGCTGACAGACACTGGATCCCCTTTGAATGACACCAATACTTTAGCCAATTGTTGAAGCTGATCATTTTGTCTTTATACTGTGGTATCATTCTTGGTGAGGGCAAGATGCTACTCATGGTCAGGGTCATACCAGCCTGGGCTACATGGTCAGAGAGCTCTTCTATGTCTCTTTTCATGTAGTCCAGGGAGGTACATCTCAGGTCATTCACACCAGCATGGACAATGACAGAGTCATACTTGTACTTGCTTTGGAGTGACCTGAGTGCTTGCGTTATGTGGCGGATCCTGGCACCTGACAGGCAGCTTACAGTGACCTTCTCCTTGTTCAGTCTGGTGAGCAGGACGTCAGTGTGCCGGACAATAGACTCCCATATAACAAGTGTATTTGGTGTGTTGTTTGGCCTTAAGAGCTGTGACTGTGAGGCACACTGATTTTGTGAGATATGTGATTCGTGGGTATTGTTGAGGGGTGGCTGTTGCTTGGATATCTGCTTAGGAGGTCTTTGCTGTTTAGGCAGATTTTTATTTAGAGCCTCCGAGTATGTTTTTGTGTGTTTATGTTTTGGGTATGCAGATGCAATAGGTCTGTGTGAGACTGGATTTGTGGTGAGGGTGGTTACCTTTTCCTCCTGACTGACTGTGCCAGTCTTGGGTTGAGAGAGCTCTGCCTCCAGTTTGGCTGTGTAACTGCATCTCTCACATGTATTAGAGTTTGTTGGAAGGGGGAGAGGGTTGTCTGTGTACATAAGGCAATTGTAACATTGCCTCAAAATTCCCAGATTCACCAGCTGGACTGGAGACTAACCTTGCAACTGACCCTTGGACATACCAAATTAGTATAGGGAACTGTTTTTTTACTGATCAGATTAGGGAAGGGAATTGATTTTTCACTTGATCAGGAAGGACCAATCGGGAGCCTAATACTTATGAGAAGTCAAGGAGGGTGTAGTGCTTTAGTTAGTTAGTGTTTCCTTATAAGAGCTGAGCAAGTGCAGGGCTTTAGAACGAGAATAGAGTGATTACTTTGAGAGTTTGAACAGTTCTAAGGGAAAAAGTGAAGAGCAGACTCTGTGGAGCCTGGAATAGTTTAAACCTGTTTAGGCGGCGCTGCCCGATGCTGCTCACTGCTCAAAACCGTGCAAAGAGAGAGTTGTAGGGTTTTAAGAGAGAGAGAGATCAAGGAGTTTAGAAATGACCCAAAATGGCTATTAAAACTACAGCTTCTAGGTAGTAACCACTCCTCCAGGGACAGGCAAGCTGTTCAGTGTTAACCATTCCCACTGGTAAACACAGAGACTTCCCTTTAGCCCAAGCAAGCACTGGCCTTCTAGAAACTTCCAAACAGTTCAGAACAGCAAATCTGTAACAGAACTTTCTTAACTTTGAGAAAGTGGGAAAAAAGCAAGATTTTTTTTTTCTTTTTGTTGTAGTTTAAAGGTAGCAGAGATACACAAGCAGTAAAATAATCACAGCAGTGCAATAAATGACCCCACACTTGAGTGCTAGGCCAAAATCAGGTAAAATGCAGTTTTTAGAGAAAAAAACGATTTTAAATTAAGTGCAGCACAGGAAATGCAGTAAACAGGCTCTAGATGTGTTCCAAGTACTGTTACTGTTACAGATATAAACTTTAGCAAGCTGGAAAATGCCAAAAAGTAGGCAGCAAAGCATTAAAACTTAAGAAATCAGATGAAAATACTTAAAATCACAAAAGTGGCTCCTTTTCTTCTCTCAGCGTTTTCTCCCCTTGGTAGGTGCTTCTGCAACAACTAGCAAGCCTGAAAAGATGCCAAAACCATGAGGCAGCCGGGTTTTAAGAGAGACAGATCAAGGAGTTTAGAATTGACCCAAAATGGCCAATAAAACTACAGCTTCTAGGTAGTAACCACTCCTGCAGGGACAGGCAGCCTGTTCAGTGTTAAGCACTCCCACTGGTGAACACAGAGACTTCCCTTTAGCCCAAGCAAGCACTGGCCTTCTAGAAACTTCCAAACAGTTCAGAACAGCAAATCTGTAACTAAACTTTCTTAACTTTCAGAAAGTGGGAAAAAAGCAAGATTTTTTTTTTTTTTTCTTTTTGTTGTAGTTTAAAGGTAGCAGAGGTACACAAGCAGCAAAATAATCACAACAGTGCAATAAATGACCCCACACTTGAGTGCTAGGCCAAAGTCAGGTAAAATGCAGTTTTTAGAGAAAAGAATGATTTTAAATTAAGTACAACACAGGAAATGCAGTAAACAGGCTCTAGATGTGTTCCAAGTACTGTTACTGTTACAGATATAAACTTTAGCAAGCCGTAAAATGCCAAAAAGTAGGCGACAAAGCAGTAAAACTTAACAAGAAATCAGAAGAAAATACTTAAAATCACAAAAGTGGCTCCTTTTCTTCTCTCAGCATTTTCTCCCCTTGGTAGGTGCTTCAGCAACAACTAGCAAGCCTGAAAAGTCAAAGGTTTCTAGTTGACCAAGTTTGCAGGTAACTGCAATCTGGGAGCAGTCACTGGATCCCCCAAAAATTCATCATTCCGCTAGGAAGATCTGTCCCAAACAAATAACTGGTGCCAGAGTCACAGACTAAAGCTAAATGCCAACATGTGCATTATTGTATCTTTTGGGAAACCTACTTCTCTTGGAAATTACCACATTGCCAATAACCTCCTAAGATTTGATCCAGTAGTCCAAGATTTGATAACATATGTAGACAGTGACCTAGCATTCAACCAACATGTGTCTGCCATTGTGAGGAAATCCTTCTATATTGCCAACTTATAAGCAAACAGCTGGTGTCTCGGTCCAGAGATGTCATTGTCCTATTGTTCTCAACCATCATTAGGCCCATCATTGAGTATAATGTCTGATTTGGTTTGCACCTGTCTAGACATATGCAATGACTAGAGTACCCACAGAGTATTCCTTACATAAAGAATGCAGGGACTAAGCCACATGACAAACATGGACCTCCTCAAAGGCCTATCACTATATTCAGTAATTTACAGACTATTAAGAGGTGATCTGTGTCTGGCTTATAAGGTACCTCTGACCCTTTATTAATGGAGCTACTGTATGTCCACAAGTCAGATGACATCAGAAATATCCAATCAAGAGACCTCAACCTCTTCTGCAACATAAACAGAATGGTTTTGAGGTACATGTACATATCCCAGAGGATACCACTCTTCTGAAATATATGGCCCATGCATATAAAACAAAATGTATTCCTGTCCTTATTCAAATGCAGCTTAGACCAATGGATGAGAATAAGGAAATTTATCCCAGGACTATCCACCTGTGCTATGAAAGGACAGAGGCAATGCCTAAATGTTCTATCCTGCAGCTAGGTCCTCTTTCTTTACTCAACTGCATGAAGCCAGAAACATTCATTCATAAATGGGAAGTATATGAATAAAATCATGGAAAAGGTGAATTCTGAATACTCATGGGATAAAATGGCTAGGCTTAGAATGGCCCTTCAGGGCAGTTGCCCTAATATTCACCTATAAAGAAATAAAGCTATGAACCTGTGAGTTGCAGTGATTAACAAGTAAAATATAGCTGTTCATTCTTAGGCATAGTAACCTTGTACTGTGAGTATGAATTACTATAACAATTTGAAGTGATAAACTATACCGATGGTTAATAATTTACAGGATATTGAAAGCATAGTTATAAGGAGGAGCAATTAACATGAGTTAGTCTATATGTAGATGTTAAATAAAATGTTCATGTTTAATGTTCATCTCTAAAGTTCAAAATAGAGTAGAATAGCTGATGAAAGATAAATTATTAGTTAGTGGGGATATTTAAAGATTAAATCATATCAGCAGCAAGATGGTATTCGCATTACCTAGATAGCAATACCTAGAGAAGTTCATAAGCCAGAAAAAGTATGTGCTATTGAAGGACATTAAAGTAATAATAAGCAATTGGTGACCAGAGATGGTGCAAACCAGGAGGTCTGGGACTGCATTCATTTTAATTCGGAATATAAATTCTATATAGATCCTTATATGCAGTGTGAAGGACAGTTACAGATATGGTCATCCATGCAAAGAAGAAATCTCAGGACATCACAGTAGGCAAGACCATCACAGGGAAAAGCCCAACAATAATGAACTGGGTGAAGCAGGTGAAGAAAGTTCTGGTATTGCTCTCCAGGCAAAAGGACCAGCTCCACATAGTAATTGGTAGCTTGGATGTATGTGCAGGCCTGGCACATACTATCTTTTTGTCAACAGAAGAAGCACCAGTTTATTGTCATCGTATAGTATATGTTATGACCCATATCTGTGTATGGTGCAAAGACAATATGGCTCTTAGCTAACTGCACATCTTTTCTGTAAGCACCTCAGATCTGCAAGCGCAGCATTGTACCCAATGAAGTACAGGTTCAAAACTGTTGCACACAACTGCTTTTCTTATATCCCATTATGCATCTCTCAGTGGGATACCCAAAGCCTCTGTCTGTAGGGTTACAATGGCGTCATAGCTTTGAAGCTTTCACAAATTTTACTGGTGTTAGTTCAAGGGTCCAGAGCAATGATTCAACAGAAGGTTGATTTGAGCATGCCTATTATGGCTGACAATTATGGAAACTTGAAGGCATATAGTCAGATGCCACAACAGTACTGTTTACAACACTCCAAGGTAGAGAACTACTACATCAAACGGTACAGAGGACCAAGTAGGGTAAGTTGCTTAGTGCATGGCCTCAACAGCCTTTGAAACAGCACCTGTAACTGAAAGTTCCACACAGTCTCCTCCTATGTCACCACAAGATGCAGGAACAGATATTTGAACTGCCCTTGACATGCACACACCACCAAAGGAGAGAGAGAGAGAGAGAGAGAGAGAGAGAGAGAGAGGTGTAGGAGGATCTGATGCCTCCCTCACTACTGTAATGTCCCTGATATCTATATAGCACTTAGTATCAACTTAAAGAAATGCTTGTGTATGATCAAGCACAAATGGCTGGTGTGCATACCATGGTGGAGGTGGTGAATGTGCTCTGTGACATATGTAAGGACATGCAACAACTGCGCAGTGACCTTCAGTATCACTACAATGGTGCGATGGTGCTAGTGTTAGTGAGGTCACTGTTGTCAATTGTCACAGGCAAGGGTACATCTGAGTAATCCATTATACTGCCATACAGTCTGCTTCCTCTGGCTATGTGGTCTATATCCATGGGAAGATCCCGACACAAGTTGGACTTGCATGGAGAGTTTCACGTATAGTGAAAACAGGCCACTACAGATGCACCATCAGTGATGCATGATGGCACATGGCCCTGCACCTCTGGTTTTGAGTGATGTTTGTCAGACTTTAGACATGACCCACTTCTTCACAGTGCCCCAGCAAGATCACATAGAGTTCCCCCTCTGATAGATTGAGCACATCCCTACCATGGATGAGAGTTAGTCCTGACATTGTTTGCTGGCACAAAGCAGCACTCCAACTGCATCACTGAAGGATGTCATCCCTGATACTCAATGACTACCTAGAGTGCCAGGTGACTGACTTTATCTGCATGACCCTGTCAGACATTTCAATGTTATAGGCAACTGATGTCATCTGTATGACCCTATCATACATTACAGTGTTCTAGTCAACCAACTTCATCTGTAGAACCTTATCACACATTCCGGTATTGTTTTCAACAAACTTTATTATATAGCCCTATCACACATTACAGTGTTGTAGTTAACAGACTTCTTCTGTATGACCCTGTCACACATTACAGTGTTGTTGCCATATGACTTCATCTGTATAACTCTGTCACATATTACAGTGTTGTAGTCAACTGTTCTACAAGTGTGTTGTCCACCTGGACTGACTGTTCTTGAAAAAGTGTATTGTGTAGTATGACATGCATATTATAAATATTTTGTTATATATCTCAGAAATATATTATAGTATCCTATTAGGGATGTCTAAACAACTGACTTTACCCAGTAAAAGCCTGGATACACATTTAAAAATGCATTTAACTTTAGCATATCCATGTTGTATGTCATTCCCAGTGTTTGGTTCATGAATCAGGGCTCATCATCCATAACTTAGTGGCACATCTGGAAATACCTCTTACATATATCTACACCATTATATGTGACCTGCTGTCAGCATATATGGCTGTCTGTATAGACTGCAGATTAACAGGGAATTCAGGGAGAAGTAGCCCATGCAATTTAGGTGTCTCTGTACACTAGTACTATGTAGGTCTTTATTAGCAACATGGGTGCAATCTATGCTGCTAAGGACAGCGGGGAAGGGTGCAGTCTTTAAGAATGAATGTCTGGTGAAGGCTCTCTCGTCTAGCATCCTTGGGAGCCAGATATTCCCCTCCACATGTTATAGCATAATGTTAAGGACCTGGTTATGTATTTGAGAAACAGGGGCCTGCACAGGCTAATGGCATGTCACTATGTGTTTACAAGAAAATGAATCCAACACCTGCCTCTCAATTATGTTTGTAGGCAGCACAATTTGATTATGTCCCATAGCATATCTATGTCCACTGTCAAGTGATCATTGTTTTCCTGACCTGCTAGATGTTATGTGAGCCGCTGCCTGTTTTGTCCTTATTGGCATAGGTAGCTATTATGCACAGCATCACTAGCACTGGCTCCAGTGGCAGCCACAGACATAATACTGAGTTATCACTGCTGCAGAGCCTAACATGGCTCTCATTATGTACTCCATAAAACATGGTGTTCAGAATGGCAGGAGCAAGCATGTAGTACTGCCATGTTTGACATCTCTGAATCAATCTGCCATTTTGGCATCTTGTAGTTACATATTGCATGTTATGAATTTGTACGGCTGTTAATGAACACTCATTTGCATGTGCTGCATATTGTGTAGGCTTAACCAAGAGCCTTTAGAGTATCAATAGTACTGTAAAAACTGTTAACAGAAACCTAAGCTCTCTCTCTACAGGATCAAACCATTCCTTTCTCCTACAGCTAGAATAACTATTGCTCATACTCATCTGATCTCTAAACTCCTCTATGCCTCACCATATATACTAATCTATTTAAGAATAACCTCAACAAAATGGAAAACTCCTACAATAACATTACCAGATTTGCTACAGGCAGCCCATTCAGAACCCACCATTGCTATAATCTAAAGCAGCTAGGATGGCTTAAACTACAAAATCAGCTTAAATTCCACCAACTGACCATTACCCATAAGACCCTTTTACCTTCTAATCTATACTACTATCTACCCTCATCATCCCCTATAATAATCTGAAGACCTTACGATCATCACATAAACTTCTAGCAAATATTTGTAAATCTAACAACAGGGCTGTGGACTCCCTCTTCTCTAATACTGTTGGAAAATTCTGGAACCTTCTTCCCAGTGAATTTCATCACTTTCCTCTATATCACTTTTCATAAACAGACTGAAACTTTTCCTCAGAACACACTGGTTATGCCCCTGTACTAAACCTGACTAATCAACTAGCTCTTCTAACCTGGTTCTGCCTACCCTTTACTTCTCATTAACTAGTTCCATTTCCTTAATAGCAAGGACACCTTTTCCTTCTAGATAATGTTACTTACATTTTCTGTGGATGCTTATTATTGTGACAACTTTTTATTAATATAATTATACAATAAGCTGCCTTCTTTGTTATATTATGTATTGTACCTGTATTTTGCACTGTCTTATGAATTCTGTCCTCTTTATAATTCTGTATTGTACCTGCAATGTGCATTGTATATATGAATGTTGTTTTCACGGAGCTTATCTCCCCAGGCCTCTACTGAAAATGAACATATATCCAGTTAGACTAGCCCGGTCAACAAATGTAAAATAAATAAATAAACAAATACATACATACATACATTTTGTGCGCTCAGTGTCTTTGAATCACCCACATCCTACGTCTGGCCACTTTACAAGCAGGTTTGCATTCAGCATTGCACCATCTGTCTGTTAATCTGAGACAGCATTTGCTTAGGGAATCTCACTATGTGAAAAAAAAAGCTTTTGATTTTATATGCTTGGTGTAACTCTCAGTATAGAATTTTCTCTTTTGTATGCCTAATATCATTATGTCTTACTTTATTGCCTTTTTGTAACTATACAGTGTTTTGCTCCCCATACTAACAGATCTGGCTGTGATGTCCTAATTCCAGGACTTTGCTTTCCTACTTGTTAAGTATTATCATCCTCAGTCTTTCTTTGTCCTTAATGAATGTTATATGTATTTCCTTAATCTCAGTGTTGTATCTTTGGAGAAAAATCCATATCATTTGGATTTTCATACAGAATTCCTTGTACTGATTTTGGCTTTCAGGCTTTACTCCTAGATGTGAACCTATTAGCCTTTGAGAAGCTTGACTGCTATTATCCTTGACTTAGTTTTTTTCACCTAAGTATTTATCAATAGAGTTTTTAAATTTTGATAGCAAGGTACATAACATCACAAAAATTGCTAAGAATTCTGAATTGTGGTAGAAAAAAATATGCTTTACAGTGTTAGCATAATTGCTAAACCATGCTTAGTTCACAACTTAGTCATTTGTCATGGAATGGTGGCAGCATTTAAGTGACTCACTCATTTATGAAGCAGACAGTAAATAACGTTTACAATATTTTTAACAAGAATTTAACAATATTTTATAATTCCAGAAATATTTTTCAGGAAAACTTGAGAGACATTGTGTAAATGTAAATAAACATTCACATTACAAGTAAGGTGTAAATAATAAGCCAGACATATTATGTAAGGGTTAAAGATTATATGATTTAATACATAGTTGCCATATTAACAGCATTTATTTTGTATAAGCTCCATGAGGCAAATCTTCCATTTTGTGTTATACAAACATATAAGGAGTTCTGGTAATACAAACGTGCACATTAGGTGATCAGGGTAAAGCAATGGTTTTACCATAGAAGGACATGAAATGCTGCAAACAAAGGAATTTGTCATATCTGAGCATGAAAAAGATATAAATACAGGGACTCTTTAGGCAGGAGGTAGAAGCTCATCATCTTAAAGACAGCATGCTGCATCAGGGTGCAGTTGGCATACAAGGGTTATCATCTGGGCCGAAGAACCCCAACAACAAAAATTAAATAATCATAAACCATTCAAGCCATATACCCATAAACTTTATACTGGACTGAATAGTTATAGTATTAATTTTAGTAAATGTTTAAAGTTATAAAGTCTCTGCAGGGTCTGATTCTTTTCGTCAAATAAATTCATTAAATGCGCATTGTGTAATGTGTATTCTTACAGTGGCGAGCCAGCCAGAACCAAGGTATTAAACTTGCAACCTTTCTTTTCTTTGACCAATACATTAGCACAGACCCGCATGGTAAAAGTCAGTTCTACGCTATAGTTTTGTAGTGATTGTTCATTGCACTCATGGATTGCAACTTCAGTATCTGGAAAGGACTTTGCCTCGATTAGGGTGTGTTGAGACAGCCAGAGCAGCTTATACATTTCCTCAGTCAAGCATCGAACATCATCTCGAAAGCCTGATCAGCTTATTCAATACTGCTTGATAGGGCAACATTCTTTTAGATTTATCATGGGTGCTTTACAAATTTCTGTTAAAAATAATTTTAAAGATGTAAGGCTACATATTGTACAACTGTATTCCAGTCATGCTGTTAAATATTGATGGAATAAACCAGAGGGGTACAGTCAGGAACTTAGTAGCTAAAGCAGCTATTGGTATGCACAGTTATGCCAATTGATATAATTCTATGCAGGTTTTAAATACATTCCCTTATTGTTTTTAAACTGTCTCTTGTTATGCAACAACTGTTATTTACATTCCCTTATTCACTCTGACAACACAACATTTATATTATCACAACATGTTATGCCTATTTCTCTTCCACTGCAGACAACTGGTGGCCATAAATACCTCTTGCAGGAAATGTCAAAATCTTAATTAGCAGTTACATTTAAAAAAATAATTGAACAGTGGAATGAATGTGACAAAGATGAAACCACACTGGCAGATCAAAAAAGATTAGATAATTTAATTGACACCTTTTCTAAGCTTGTCATTCTAATGATGAAAAATTCTCTAAGCTTGTACAGGCAGGTCAGGAAATGATACAGGCATTACAAATACAGTTACACAGCATACACACAGAGTTAAAAACTGCCAATAATAATATCCAGAGTCAACATTCTGTACTGCAGCAGTCATAAAAGCAACTAGACTTAGGTGTACAGGCAAGAATCCTAGCAGAAGAAAAGTATTATGATTCCACCTTACAAGAAAAGCAGGAATCAGAAAATCAGTTACAAGCCTACTAACAGCAGCCTTCTGAGCAAATAGCTCTAGCACAAGATGTACAATAAATAGCAGCTGTTACAAGAGCACAAGAATTATATCAACAACTGAAATTATTACAAGTTATGCCTCAGTGATTGGATAAAAAAGGTGTTTTTCACAATATGGCTGTGTTTGAAAACTGGTGGACACAGTAGGAAAGGCATATGGTCATTTATCCAAAATGCTTTTCTTTGTTTTATCAGTCAACATAGTCGTCCTATCGACAATACACAGGTCAGGTTAAAAGCTGTATTATCAGCCTATATACAAAAGCAAAGATTAGACCCCAAGTTACTAGATCACCATAGAATATGCAGCTCTGATCAAATCCTTGAAAAGCAGTGCTATACAAACTGGAATTTCAGGTTTTACATGATAATAAAGATGACACATTAGTTAAGGAAGATGTACAAAAAGCCTTAACTGAGTCCTTTTTGCAACACCTACAGGGGGTAGATAATGGAATTGAGTTTAATATTCCTGAGTCTTCTAAGATGCTAAAACAGGCAGCCTAATGCGACAACATTTTGTAGATAACAAGGATGTATGCCAAAAAATATTCACAGTACACATACCAGAAAGGTCTGATATTCTGGCAATCCACAACTAAGGAGTAGGGACCAATACAGACAATGGAAATTATACTCTGGGGTACAGGCCAGAGACACAAAACTTTACTTCTGCACTAGTAAACCAAGGAAAGACAGATCTGAGAGTTACACAGCCCAATATTCATTTTTGTTTCTGTAAAAAAAGGGACATAGCAAGCCAAGTTGCAGACTCTATCAGGTATGGAAATCTAGACAAATTGAACTGGGAAGACATCCTGCTCCACAGAAACATCAGGAAACAGAACATCCTTATTACCATCCACAGTGGGACTCATATGGAAAGCCAATAGTAGATAACAAGGGACATGTTAACATAGTAGTGCAGGAATGGGATCCACCATATAATCCAGAGGTAGTTCCAGAATATTCTGCTCCGCCAGACTTGTCACCATTAAGTGTCTTACTGGGGCCAGAATTGGAAATACAGACCAAAACCTAGATATCCAGAAATTCACAGAAGTATATACATTGATAAGGAACAACTGGAAAAAGAAGGAGAGGCTGCTGTAGCAAAAGGGCAGGCACATACACAGCTGATCAAACCCAAACTAGAGGTCAGTGACATTAAATGCTAGGGATGTGCTCTCCCATGCCCAAAACATATGCACATTAATGCCCTTTACTGAAGGGGATGCTGTGAGACCATTAATAAAAATTTGGGTGGAGGGGCAACAATGTAACAGAGTATTGTTAGATACGGGTGCAGCAGTGTCAGTTACAAATAGGCAGCTGCAAACTGATCCCAATTTAAAAAAAAAAAAAAAAAAAAAAAAAAAAACTTGATTTCAGGATTTAATGGAGTATCCATTGTGGCAACAGCCAGTAAAAAAGTGACATTTGATACAGAACAGCAAACACAAATTCAAGCTTTGTTTGTTCTACATTCTAGCTGTGGGGCTACTATCCTAGGCATGGATTTATTGTCACAGTTGGGAGCAGTTATAGATATTACCAATCAAATGATTCAGCAGGCAGAAACAGTAGAGGGACCTATGTGCCTAGTTATCAATGTAACACAGGTGCATAAAATAACAAAAGTCAGAGGTGATAACGTATCATCAAAAGAGCAGGATGGAATCTGACAGGAAGTAAGCAGCTGTTTTCACAAGTTGTGGGCACCAAGCAAACACTGATTGTGGCAAGGTAGCAGTGACCATAAAGGTAGGAGGGGACAGAGATGTAATACCACCTTTCCAAAAGCAGTATCCTATTGCAGCAGAAACACAGGCAGACATGAAAATACATAAACAAATGGGAACAGACATAAGACAAAAGTAAGAGAGACCAACAAACTTGCTAATCTGGCCAGTAAAGAAAAAGGAAGGAAGTTATCTAATACTCTTTGATCTTAGACTAATAAACAAACACACCACACCTAGGGCACATACAATTCCAAGTACACCTGAGTTATCAGCCAGAAATAAGACTATGAGTCAATGCTTCACAGTTATAGCTCTGGCTAATGGATATTTTGCAATACCGTTGCAGGAAAAAGATAAACAGAGATTTGCTTTTACATACAACACTCAGCAGTATGTCTTGTGTAGGTTGCCACAGGGCTTTCAAATAGTCCAAACTATTTCATCAGATATTGGCGAGAATGTTGGATGAAATAGGAGAAGGAGATAATGTCCTACAGTATATTGATGATATACTAATACAATCAGAAACCATTGAAAAACATTTAGAACTGGTGGGAAAAGTCCTCCATTTATTATTACCCAAGGGTTTAAAGTAAATAAGGCAAAGGTTAAATTTTTACAAGCCAGAAGTCAAATTTCTGGGAGTAATGATAAGACCAATGGAAGAATGCCATGTAACAAAAGAGTAACAGGAATTTTGCAAATGCCATTTCCAGGTATGCATGATGACCCATAAATTTGTGGGACTAATGAGTTATAACAAGTAGTTTATAGAAGATTATGCTGCAGTAGTGGCTCCTCTATATAAAATACTAGTTGAGAAAAAGAATAACATAAAGCTAGAATGGTTGGGCCAGGAAATGCTGGCTTTCAAAATGTTAAAACAAAGGCTAGTACAGGCAACAAAGTTAATAAATCCAAACACTAAAGTTCCATTTTTCCTACAGGCACCAGGACCTGATCCATTTCTGTGGTATTACTTCAAGAATGGCCCATAGGATGAAGAAAGGAAATAGAAAACAGATTACGACTGGTGACCATTTGTAGTAATAACTTAAAAGCAGTAGAAAAAGGGTATCATCCATGCATACAGCAATTGTTGGCCATATTTTGGGGTCTAAACTATACAGAATATATCACACAATTCTCCAGTGTAATAGTACAAACGCCACACCATACGGTCAAAACACTGTTGTAAACATCAGAAGTGTTAAAAATAATTGAAGGGATCAGTCAAGAAATGTTTTCAAAATGTCTCACTTTGTTTCAGACCAGGAGGTGTACATACAAGTAGGAGACAATTATTACTTAGCCAAGTTAGCTATGTATCAAGGAAAAGCACATGACTGCATGTCAGATTTGGAGGGAGTACACGCCTCACTTTTCAAAATAGAATTTGATAATCAACTTCTTTTGGAGGGAGTACAAGCCTCACTTTTCAAAATAGAATTTGATAATCAACTTCTAATGGTATACATGGACAGAACTAGGTTTTGGAAAAATGAAAAATGCTATATGAGGTTTGCAGTATATAATTCAAGAGGAAAACAATGGTTACACAAATAAAACTTCTGGGGTACATGTCAGCCCAGAGAGCAGAACTAGAGGCTGTCCTATACATAGCAAAGAATTGGAGGCCAGTCAATATCATTAGTGATAGTGCTTATGTGGTCAATTCTTTAAAATTTCACCTGTCCATATGGGGAAAGTGATGTTTTGTAGACAGAGTAGTTAAACCTCTCACATGCAGAAATTATGCAAAAATACTTGGAAGAAAGTAATAAATGCAAAGGAAGGTTTTACAATAGGAGAAGTAAAAGCACATCAAATAAAAAATGCGGCAGGACATAATGTTTGAAAAAATTATGACAATTTTCATGCAAAAAAAGCGTTAGAAAATCGGGATGAATTATACCCACAGAAAATAAATTGGTCCTTGTATACAGTAACAAGGAAGAAGTATCATTGGAGGAGTTGATGCAAGCAGAAATAGATTTGGAAAAAATGCAAAGAACACAGAGAAATATTGAGGTACCAATATCATGTAAAAAACATGAAACCTCAGGAGGAAGTGAATATTGTGTCTTTAAAACACCAAAAGAACTCTATGTACTGTGTGTCACTAAACCTTTGGCTAGACAGCTAGTAAAATTCAGCCATGACATTTGTGGACATGTGGGACATCAAAAATTATGGTCCATAATAAAAGAAAAGTATTGGCATCTTTGGTTAATGCAAATATGCCAAAATGTGCAGAATGAGTGTATTGTCTGCCTGCGATCAAATCCTACAGTCAAAAGATCACAGTTAAGATGACTTCCAGCCTTGGAAGGCCAATGGAATGGAGTTCAAATTGATTATGCAGGGCCATTGCACACAGCTAAAGGGGTATCAATATCTATTGGCTGTAGTAGATCTGTTTTCTAAATAGGCAGAAGCAATACCTACAAAAAATAGTATGACAAAAACAACCACACAGGCATTATGGACAAATGATTTCTCTTACTGGGGATGTCGAAGAGTCTTCTTCTTCTTCTTCTTCTTCGTTTGGCTGCTCCTGTTAGGGGTCGCCACAGCAGATCAACTGTTTCCATTTCCACCTGTCCTCTGCATCTTGCTCTGTCACACCAACAACCTGCATATCCTCTCTCACCACATCCATAAACCTTATCTTAGGCCTTCCTCTTTTCCTGTTACCTGGCAGCTTCATCCTAAGCATCTTTTTCCCAATATACTCTGCATCCCTCCTCAGCACATGTCCAAACCAACGTAATCTTGCCTCTCTGGCTTTGTCTCCAAACCTTCCAACCTGGGCTGACCCTCTAATATACTTAGGTTCATAGGTTCATAGGTTCATACTAGGCTATCTGCCCTAGGGCATTTATAAGCCTAGCCAGAGTGAGTGTGGCTTTCACCACCCCTTAGGATGAGAATACTATACCCATTAGTTTGCTGTGCCTCTGTCCAGCAGTGACACAGAGATGATTCCCGGGGTAAACCTATGATCTCCCATCCACTCGTCAAGATTTCTCTTGAACAGAGTCAGTGAGGGGCTCTGCCTCACATGGACTGGGATTCTGTTCCATAGTGTAGGGAGTCTCTGGGTGATGAATCTGTCCCTCCAGCACATCCTATTTATATCCGTGTTGAGGTTTAAGTCTCTTGCTCTCGTGGCTCTGGTGGATTTGGATTTTTTGAGGTGGAGCATGTCCATTAATTCCGGGTTGGACATGGCCTTGTATGTCAGGCACAGATAACCTCTGAGCAGACGGTATGCGACTGAATAGAGCTGGAGTTTCTTCAGTTGGGCATCATATGACATATGTTTGAGCCCCTTTATCCTTTTGGTGAGGAACTTTTGGGGTCTTTCCAACTGCTGCAGGTGTCGGGTAAGGTACATTCGAATAGGCGTTGTACTCAATCATTGGTCTGATAAGTGAAGAGTACAGGGGTACAATGACCTCTCCTGATCTGGATGTGAATCCCTTCATGATCAGGTGGGCAATGTAGAAGGTCTTCCTAACCACTTTGGCAATGTGAGTGTCAAAAGAGCGGTTACTGTCAACTTGGGTCCCCAGGTCCCTGATAACTTCTTCCGTGTTTAATGGATTACCACCTATGTGGTAATTAGGGGTTACCTTGTTTTTCCCAAAGGGTATGACTATACATTTTTTGGCATTTAGCTTAAGGCCATGGCTCTGGCACCAGTTATCCATTTCTATGAGACCTCTCTGGAGGATGTCTGTGTCTGATGGAGTGTCAATTATGGTGCCCAGTTTGCAGTCATCTGCAAATTTTTTCAGCCACAATCCCCCTATGTTTGCCTGCACTTCAGAAAAATAAATGCCGAACAAGAGGGGGCCCAGGACTGAGCCCTGTGGGACACCGCTCGTGACCGGCTTAGAGTCTGACATGGCACCAGCAACTCTAACCCTGTGTGTTCTGTCCTTGAGCCAGTTTGCAACCCATCTTGTGACATATGGGTTTACATCTAAGCTGGTGAGCTTTTCTATGATGCCCGAGTGGGGTATTGTGTCGAACGCTTTTGCTAGGTCAAGGTAGGCTGTGTGAACTGCCTTACCCTCATCAATGGCCTTAGTGACTGTTTTGAAAAAGTCGACCAAGTTCAAGAGGCAGGATCTGCCCTTGACAAAGCCAAATTGGGTAGGATCCAGTGTCTGTAGGTCCCCAATGTCTTTATTTATGAGTTCCATTATGATCCTCTCCATAGCTTTGCAGACAAGGCTCGTCAAGCTTATGGGGTGATAATTTCCAGGGTCCGTAGAAGCACCGCCTTTGTGGAGTGGGACCACAGTTGCCGTACGCCATTCTTTGGGTACGTATCCTGTAGTAAGGCTAAGATTAAACAGCAGCCTTATGTGTGGGTTTAGTTCCTCATTGAGTTCGTGTAGCACACAGCTGGGGACACCGGCTGATGCTGTGTTTTTTGCTTTAGAGAGAGCAGCTCTCACCTGGGCATCTGAGATGTTTGGGAGGCTAGACTCTGGTGGGATAGATATTTCTCCTTTTGGGGGGGGAGGGGAGAAATTTGCACTGAACCTGTCTGCCAGTATGTTGGCAATGTCTGTGGGTTCAGTGATTTTTTTATCATTTTGGACTAATTCTGAGCATATCTGGGAGTTGCCACCCAGGTTTCTAACATAGCTAAAGAAGGCCTTATGATTGTCTTTTGTGTCATTAGCGATTTTTCTCTCAAAGTTGGCCTTGGATGATTTTATGAGTGATCGTAGTTTTTTGCTAGTATTGATCAGAGATGCCTTCCCTTTTAGGGATTTTGCTCTGTCATGCAGTAGCTTTCTCCTCTTGTTGTAGAGTTTGTTTATGGCTGGGGTCCACCAGACCGGGTGCCTGCCTTTGGTGGAAAGGGTCTTGATTTTATTAGGGATTGCTTGATCCATACATTCCTGGAGGTGCTCGTAGAAGGCATTTGTAAGGGTTTCAGCAGCGTAGGTTGTGGTTTCCACTGGCTTGGGGGCCTTGAAGGATACCACTCCAGTCTTAAGAAGTGTGAAGTTTGCTTTTGAGAAGTTCTTCACTGTGGTCTTTTTTGCTGGGGGTGGGGGCGGGATGTGGATCTCCAGTGAGATTAAGTTATGGTCTGATCTCACCAATGAGGGATATACTTCCGGTGTGGAGCATTTTGTCCCCATGTTTGTGATGATCAGGTCTAGTATATTTTCTCCTCTTGTGGGAATGGTGACTAGTTGTTCCATAGCATTTGAGTTTATGAACTCCAGGAACCTTTGGGTTAGGGTGTTGGGGCTTGAGTAATGTTCCCAGTCTATGTTTGGGTAGTTGAAGTCACCCAATATGATGGTGTTTGGAGAGACATTCATACTCTCCAGTGTCTTCATGAAGGCTGTGCAGGTTTCCTGAGTTTGAGAAGGTGGTCTGTAGCATGCTACAAACTGTAGGGCACTTTTACCTATGGTTAATTGCACCTGGATGGTCTCCAATGCTTCGTGCGTTGCCACTAACCTGGAGGTGTGGGTATCCTTTATGAATATGGATACTCCCCCTCCTTTTGTGGTTTGGTCCGGATTTTGGGGCTGGAACGCATGATATGAGGTATAACCTGATAGTGCTGGGGTGCTCTCTGGAGCCTTGATCCAGGTTTCAGTCACAGCACAGACATCGATGTTCTCCATACTGAGGAGGGCTTCGAGGGCGTGCATCTTGAGGTTTAGACTTCTGGCATTGAGCAGTATTACCCTTAGTTTTTCTCCATTTTTGTTTTCTAGGGCGGTAGGTTTATCACTTGATCCTTGCCTAAAAAAGGCACTATGGGGGTGGCAAGAGCCTTTGCCAATATCCGGAAGCCCAGGGGTGACAGGTGCAAGCATTCCCTTGCGAAGCAGTGTGGCTTGTCAAGCATGTCATCCCAGGCAGACAGACATTGGATCCCCTTAGAATGACACCAGTAATTAAGCCAATTATTAAAGCTGATCATTTTGTCTCTGTATTGTGGCATCATTCTTGGTGAGGGTAGGATACTGCTCAGGGTCAGGGTCATACCAGCCTGGGCTACATAATCTGAGAGCTCCTCTATGTCTCTTTTCATGTAGTCCAGGGAGGTACGTCTCAGGTCGTTCACACCGGCATGGACAATGACTGAGTCATACTTGTACTTGCTATGGAGTGACCTGAGTGCTTGTGTTATGTGGCGGATTCTAGCACCTGACAGGCAGCTTACTGTGATCTTTTCCTTGTTCAGTCTGGTGAGTGGGACATCAGTGTGTCTGACTATGGAGTCACCTATAACAAGTGTGTCTGGCATTGTGTTTGGCCTTAAGGGCTGTGACTGTTTAGCACACTGACTTTGAGAACTATGTGTTGCATGTCTTATGTCTTGAGGTGGCAATTGCTTGGGTGTCTGCTTTGGAGGCCTCCTTTGTTTTGGTAGATTTTTGATCAGTGCCTCCGAGTATGTCTTTGTGTGTTTATGTGTTTGTTTTGCAGTTGTGATAGTTCTATGTGAAACTGGGTTTGTGGTGTGCATGGTTTCCTTCTCCTCCATGCCAGTCCTGAGTTGAGAGAGCTCAGCCTCCATCCTTGTCACACCCAGTGCAAATCTTAACATCTTCATCTCTGCTACGTCAAGCTCTGACTCCTGCCTTTTTGTCAATGCAACTGTCTCCAACCCATATAACATTGCTGGTCTCAGTACCCTCTTGTAGACCTTCCCTTTCACTCTTACTGGTACTCATCTGTCACAAATTACTCCTGACACTCTTCTCCACCCACTCCATCCTGCATGTACTCTCTTCTTCACCTCTCTTCCACACTCACTATTACTCTGAACTGTTGATCCCAAGTACTTAAACTCATTCACCTTCACCACCTCTACTCCCTGCATCCTCACCATTCCTCTATCCTTCCTCTCATTCACACACATACATTCTGTCTTAGTCCTGCTAACCTTCAATCCTCTTCTCTCTAGAGCATATATCCACCTCTCCAGGGTCTCCTCCACCTGTTCTCTACTCTCTCTACAGATCACAATGTCATCTGCAAACATCATAGTCCACGGGGACTCCTGTCTGATTTTGTCTGTCAACCTGTCCATCACCATTGCAAATAAGAAAGGGCTCAGAGCTGATCCTTGATGTAAGAGTAATTGAGTCAGATAATGGTCCTCAATTTGCCACCAAAGTAATGAAAGGAATGTGCAATTTCTTGGGAATCCAGCAAAGATTTCATGTCCCATATCACCTTCAATCTAACAGAATTGTAGAAAGTATGAAAGTAACCTTAAAAGAGTGTATTAATAAAGCATTCTTTGAAAAGGGTAATAACTGGGTACAGCACTTACTGGGAATATTAATGGGAATTCGAGCAATGCCAACTCTAATATAGGAATATCACCATTTCAAGGGGAAACAGGAAGAGACATGCCACTGAGCTTTTCCTGGGATGCAAAAGTACCAGTATCAAGGTTGGTGCTAGAAATATTACAGCATCAAATATGGCTAAAAGACATACAGAAAACATGAGAAGGAATAGCCAGAGAACAGGATTACCATTTTTAGAAAAATATACCAAAAGATGGAACAAAGGGATTCTTATATGAAGGACAAAAGGTAATGGTTAAAAATGTTTTAAAAGCAGGTCCTTGGGACAGTAACTGGAATGAACCATATACAATAGATGATCAGATGAGGCCATTAGTGTACAAAGTATTAAAGCAGAAAGGAGCTAAAAAAGAGTTAAAAATAGTCCAAAGACATACATCTCAACTGCACAGAGTTTTGCAGAATACCCATATTTTTTGTGTCATATGTTTGGCCTGTTTTTCATAAAATGTTGGTTTTCTGGCAAATTAGTGGCAACTCATTAAAGGCTGAAGTTAGAAAATAATGACAGACATTTGAGTTTCAGACTTCATACCCTTCTGAAAATACATGCAAATGCAAAACCTGTTATTTTATCAACTTTCTAAGTTTGTAAGAGCAATATTTAAAAATTATCCCTATTTTTGGGCCATTGTCCCACTTTTATGTATGGCTTTGTCCAGATTTCTTGCTCCAAGAGGTTGAGAGGTATGGCCATAGAGATTAATACAAAGCAATAAAATAAAAAGAGGAAAATGAGGTGGGGCAACAAAATGACAAATAATGACATTGTGTCATTTGTCTTTTTCAGATGGCAACAAGAAATCTTTTCAGAATTCCAAAATCAGAGGGAAAACTGGAAACAAAAAGAAAATTAATCAACATTCAAGCTGCAATAAAAGGCCAACATAGAAAAAATGGTTGGGAATACTAGCAATGATGTATATTTATATATACGTTCAACTGTATATAGTGCAAAATGAGTGGGTTCCACAGTTTAATACATTTACAGTGTTGCAGATATTATTTGCAAGCATCAGTAACAAAAGTAATTGCTGGGTATGCATGCTAATACCAACTACACATCAAAGTATTCCACTGCAGGTAATCCCTTTACCAGTAAAGAATTATCAGCAAATATCCAATAAACTGGTAATATCTAATGAGACCAAAAATGCAACCTATGTAGCTCTTAACACCACTTGTAAGACAGATAGTTATGATAAAATTAGTTTTTTTAACATTAGCCTGGGTAAAACCCATATGTATTTGTTTGACCAAGTCCAGTAGTGACAGCAATAATCTAGAGGTAGGCAAAAGTACATTATTATTTTTTTAATATAATAATTGATGATATAAATAAAGTTTAGTGTATGAAGGAGTTTAATAACAACACTAGAAAAAAAATTGCTCAGTAAAGACTTAGAGTTCTTGGGGTAATTTTACAGAGTATGCATTGTGCACTGATTACAAAACATTTAAACAAAAGTTGTGGTGGTGAGCAAAACTAACAATAAACAGTAATTATACCATACCTCTATGGGAAGACTATTATTACATATGCAGCATTAAGGCATTTAAGTCATTACCAAAAACTGGTATGGTATGTGTTAAGTGGGAAAGGCTATGCCCTTGATAAGATTTGCTAATAAGTTACCTCAAGGTAAAGTCAGAAATGCATGAGAACTCATTATATCCAAGTGACACCTCCAAGTGCATCTGTCTGCCTCTAGGCATCAAATATTACTTTTTCATATTTGCATCAATAATTCCAAAACCATGCTATGTACAAGGTTTTTAAAAAAAATCATCTTAAAGCTTACAGAATGGCAAATTCGACTGCATTAATATTTGACCTCTATCTAGTGCAGTTAAAGAGACATTAGCTGTTGTTTTTATGATAATTTATATAGCTATAATTTTCACATTTTCTAAATATCTCAACAACCACATAACACAGATAGACGTCCTTAGCCTCTTTTTAAATCTCTCAGCTAGATGAATAAAATGCTTCTGACAGTATGTGTGTAACTTGAGTGGTTGCTGAAATATTGTAAGTTATTTACATATTATAGGAAATCTGAAACAGCCCTGGATATATAGTCATGATGTAAATCAGACTGCTATGAAAGGACTTAGTCATATGGATTTATGAGATGATGTAATATCAGGAACATGAATTTTCCCCTTTTACTGAGCTCCTAAGGCAATCTGGCAGTTAGGAAAGTTATCAAGTTATTAGAAATATTAGTTAATGCAAAATATGGAGCCATAGCAGAAATAACAATAAAAATAACAGCCATGAGAACAATGGTCCTACAGAACAGAATGGCAGTAGAATTTATTCTAGCCTCACAGGGAGGGATATGCAGTCTAGTAGGAGAAGAATGCTGTACATACATTTCAGATCCATAAAGCAACATTTAGAAAGAATACATATAGTAGCTAAAAAGTCAAGAAAGATGTGGAAATCAATATTTAGTGAGTGGCTTAGTAGTCTGTATTCTGGATGGTTCAGATGGAGCATTACCACAGTCATTCCCTTTATTGTCATTATAAAGCTTATAGGAGTTGTATTCATGTGCTTAAAAATTTGTATAGATAAAGCTATTGGTAAAGTTTCTACTGTTTTAAAACAAATCAATATAATGGCAACAGAAGAGTTAATCCAATTGGAGTAAAGTTTTTTTTTTCATTATAACAAAATGATGAATTGATAGAGATTGTATAAATATAAATTAACTTCCCAGTTACAAACAAGCTGTAAATAATAAGCCAGACATATTAAAAGGTTAAAGGTCATATGATGCAACAGGTTGTTGCCATATTAACAGCATCCATTCTGTATAAGCTGCATGTGGGTGGCAGATCTACCATTTTGTGTTATATAACATATAAGGTGTTCCAGCAAAACAAACATGTACAGATCAGTTGATCAGGCTAAAGCAATGGTTTTACCATGGAAGGAATTGAAATGCAGCAAACAAAAGAATTTGTCATATCTGGGCATGGAGAGGATGTAAATACAGGGACTCTTTAGGAAGAAAGCAGATGCTCACCGCCTTAAAGACAGTGTGCTATATCAGGGTACAGTCAGCATCCAAGGGTTAGCATATGGGCTGAATAGCCTCAACAACTGTTAGATATATATTTACACATTTATAACAGTGCATATACACTTCTGTTTATTAGAAAATATATGTAGTAAAATATAACAGTGCATGTACACTTCTCTTTTCTAAAATATATGTAAAGATATAGTCACTTAGATGCATATGCATTTCTGTTTGCTAGCATATATACATTAAAGAGTTAAACTGATTTTAGATGAGAAGCAAGGAAAAGGTATCTGACTGTATATATAACAGAATGCTCTGTGCCTGGTACAAGCTTCAAGGAATTACAGACAAGAAACCCAGGTGCAGGAATAAATAACTCCCTACAGGTTGGAAACAGAAAACAATTTCCCCACAGGAAAGACTCCCTACATTGTCACAAAATTTACCTTGAAACAGAATACAATGAACAGACTGAATGACATCAGACTGAATTTGATTCCAAAGACTGCTTTCATAAAAAATGTATATAAAGGATATTGAAAGTGCATGATTTTAGATCTGACTTTTTGTTAGATCTGGTACATGTAGAAACACGTTTGTTTAGAGATATCATTCATATGTGCATTGAGAACTTAAACCTGGTAGATTAAAACCTGTAAACTGTGACATTATCGTACGTGTTGTCTGTTACATAAACAAGTTATTTTATTAGTAACTATGTAAAAGTTAATATATTATTCTGAAAAGGTTAATAGTCAGCAAAGTTCAATGCATTAATCAGACTTTGGTTTCAGCAAGCAACATCTACATCTTTCATCATTAAACAACTTTTCTGTGGCAAGGCTATCCTGTATTCGTACACAGGGGAGTAGTGCCTTGTATAAGGTCACTTCAGTAAAAGCACAGTAACTAACATGTATGCATGTGATTGAGTCCTGAATAGGAGCATTTCAGTTTCCACAGTTTGCACAGTACAGTTCCCAGGCATCTGCATCTGGAGTGAGACTGCTATGCAGGAAGGAAGCAGTGCCATAAATTCTCAAGGTCAGTGAATTCCCAGGTTTTGAATTTGCAACCACCAGCTTCATTTCACCAGCTTTTCAAGTAGCTGCAAATGATTTCACACCATATACAGTGATCAGACTGGCCATCTGAGTCACTGCAAAATTGGTAAGAGAACTTTCTGTATTTACATGCAGTATGGATGATGTTAGACAGGGTAGTAAACAGAGTTTTACTCTTAATGTGTTAGAATGACCAGATATGATTTTGGACATACTGCACAGTTTGTATAAAAAGCATATTAGCAAATGTAAAACCTTATTAGGTCAAGTTGACAGTCAGAAATTAAGTAAATGCTAGTAACACTTGACTAGTATCTCCAACAGAAAAAAAACATTGTGGTATGACAGTAAATGTTTATTGTGCATATCATATAAAACTTCTTTCTGTGTGCACTGTCATGTTAGCAAGTTGAATTGCAAAGAAGCAGAAAAGGGTAATGTTCTTGTATTATATCCAGATGTTAATCAGTTATGTTCTGTCACCACATGTGAAATGTTTATTTCAGAGTTACAACAGTAGTCAAATCAGTTATTGACAGAATCTCCTGTACATCTTGTTATACCCTTTAGACAAAAGTAGAATAAAGCCTTTGTACAGCACAAAACAGATGAGGACAGGGATGAGGTTCATTGTGAACTGACAAAAGAATTGAATAAATGTCTAAAAGACAGACAAACTGAGTTCAGAAATTTTATTCAGCATATACAAACACTTTTTCAGAAGTGCATAAGAGCTTTAGAATCAGCAGAATAGGTTACTGAGAAATATTAGACAGCTCATGCAGAATTACAAGACAAGAAGAATCTGGTTATTAAAGAGTTAAAGAAAGAGATTCCAGACCTTAAATAACAGTTAACTACACTGACAGAAAACAATTTACAACACATTACTCTACATTTGAAAAATGGTTAGCATACACAGCAGAATCTACTGTATGGATAAATGCCTTATTTAAATACTTTTAAAATTTTAAATGTTCATCCAACAAAATCAAAATGTTTATAAATTAGACAGTAAAGTAGGGAGCATGACAGCAGTACTTATGACATACACACAGGGACAGCCTCTCATATCTAAGCTGTTAATGTAAAAAGAAAAGAAAAACATAACAGTTCTAGTGCATATAAATCAAACCAGAATAGTTAAAAGCAATGAAGACATGAAGTCACAAGAGTGCCATGCATGTATTTTTATTTTCACCTAAAGAGCATTTGTTTAAAATGCACAAAAGCAAAACACAGACAACAGAAAATGTAAATAATGTAAATATAAGCATGTGTTACTTAAGCCAATATCTATTTTGTTTTTTACAAATTTTTGGAATTGTATAATAGCACCAAAAATAGCAATATCTCCAGCAAAACAAGTATACAGAAGTAATATAACTAATATAAAGTTATATTGAGTACATAATACTGCAAATAAAGCTCACGGTAATTTATTTTGTCCACAGAGACATAAATGTTATGTTAAAACCTTTCCTTAGACCAGAGTGTTACAGTCTGGAAAACATCCAGAGGTCAAGCATATGCACACTCTCACAGCATAAAGCAACTATATCTTTACAAAACAATACTGCAATAAAATGCTGCATACTACAGGGGAAAGGGCACTCTTTCAATTTTACACTGACTGTGTAAACAGAAATGCAGAAGGGACTAAAATAAAGGTACAAGAGGAAAACATACTGGTCAGTATTAATATCATCGTAATTATTAAAAGGCAGCCTTGCACTTTTTTTGTCATCAGATGATTAGAGTACCATCAACATGTATGGTAGTGAGACAAAAATACCAGGAAACAGTATTGCATTTTAATGTTTCAGTAAATGTTTAATTAACAGGCTTCAGTTTCATGTTAATGTCACTACCTTTGTCAACTAAACTAGATGTATTTTGCAGTCATTGTATGTACAAATGCAAAAATATTTTGTGAAAGCAAAACTGAATGCTTGGCATATGTTGTACAACAAATGGTTTAATAAGTAAACGGCATTCGTCAGTGTATAAACCATGTTTTCTACAACACTCTGTAAATCTGTATAAATAGCCAATTTTGCCATCAAGTTTTAAACTGTTCACAGAAATTGCTCCTCAATTCATTTGAATGTATAGTAATAAATCAAAGCTTAACATTTATGACACATATATACATGTTTATTCAAAAAACAAGGCTGCAATGCCTTTGCAATAAAATCCACAGACGCTGTCAGTAATTAATGTAGGATTTTCATTAAAATCATTACATAAATTCATAAATAAAAGCAAATCATTAATTCAGCATTTGCAAGATACAGCTCATAATTGGTGAGACATTTGTATAGAATGGTCTTTAAAAGAAAAAAAGTTGTTAGATTAAATTATACATCCAGTTCTGATAGTAATGGTTGTTATCATTGTACTGACAATATAAAACTGTGTTTTAACTTGCTGTATCAAAAGAAAACTAAAGGGTTTGTTTACTAATGTGTTTTCTGTAAATCATAATACCAAAGACTGCATATCAATGCAAGCTGTTTTGTGTGTTTTAAAATAGAAGGGTGGAACTGTTAGATATATATTTAGACATTTATATCAGTGCATATATACTTCTGTTTATTAAAATATATATGTAGTAAAATATAACAGTGCAGGTGCACTTCTGCTTGCTAGAATATATGTAACTAATATAGTCCCTTTGATGCATGTACATTTCTGTTTGCTAGCATATATACATTAAAAGGTTAAACCGCTCTTAGCTGAGAAGCAAGTAAAAGACATCCAACTGTATGTATAACAGAATGCTCTGTGCCTGGCACAAGCTTCAAGGAATAACAAATAAGAAAACCAGGTGCAGGAATAAACAACTTCCTAACAGTTGGAAACAGAAAACAACTTCCCCACAGGAAAGACTCCCTAAATTGCCACATAATTCACCTTGAAACAGAATATAGTGAACAGACTGCATGGCATCAGACTGACTTTGATTCCAAAGACTGCTTTTATAAAAAATGTATATAAAGGACATTGAAACTGTATGAGGTTAGCTCTGATTTTTGATAGATCTGATACATGTAGGAACATGTTTTTTTCTGAGATATCATTCATATGTGTATTAAGAAGTTAAACCTGATACATTAAAACCTGTAAAGTGTGACATTATCATATGTGTCGTCTGTTATATAGACAAGCTATTTTAGTAGTAACTGTGTAAAAGTTAAAATATTCTGTTGAAAAGGTTAATAGTCTGCAAAGTCCAATGCATTAATCAAACTTTGATTTCAGCAAGCAGCATCTGCATCCTTCATCATTAAATAACTTTTCAACAACAAAAACAAAATAATCATAAACTGCTCAAACTGTATAGCCATAAACTGTTTACCATACTGAATAGTCATTACAGTATTAATTTTAGTAAATATTTAAAGTTGTAAAGTCTCTGCAAGGTCTGATGGTTTTGGTCAAATGCATTTGTTAAATGTATGTTGTGTAAAGTATATTCTTGCAATACTGTTTGGGAGGTTAAGCTCTACATAGTGGTTAAAGGGGGTGCATCACCCATTGCAAACATATTATATAAAATACGGTTTACATACCTTGTTAATCACTAAAGCAGCAATTACATACACAAATACCCTAAGATTACAAAAAAGCTTAGCACAGTGTAGAAGCTTTAGCTCAGAAGTTTTCCAGAGAAGTTGCCTATGCTAATTAGCAATGTGCTCTCTCCCCCAAAATGTAAGCAGCACATAATCTGTTTGGCCAAGCAACTGTCTGAATCACTCAAAAAATTAACATTTTACTCTAGTGAAAAAGTGACCACCATACAATCATGGCAGTCACTCACTGAGTCCAATGGGAGTACTTACAGTGCAGGTAAGCTCAGTGAAGATGGGCTTTGTAATGTATGTTAATGTATGTATATATGTGCATTGATGTGTGTGTAAATCTTTAGGATCATGAATGAGGATGCACAAATGTGTGTATATGTGTGACTGTGTGCCTGCCTGGGTGAACACACTAGAAGCATTATGTAAGGAATCAAGATTTTGAATATGAGCATGTGTGTGTGTGTGTGTTTCTGTGTGTATGTGTTGGTTTGTGTGTGCAAGTGTATGACTTAAGCCTTTCATCAGTGTGAGTGTGTATGTGGTTGTAGCTTGATCATTAATCAGGGATATGTGCATAATCATGTGTTTATGTATAGGAGTGGTTTGCTAACGCAATGCATGGGGCTATAGGCAGCACATTAGTAGAGTAAGTCTGACAGTGCTAGTGTTTATTCAGATATGTGATAATGAGTAGATAATGAAATCTTTCTCACTGTAGCCATGCTTGTCTCTAAATCACATTTTCTCAAAATAACTTTAATTGCCCAATCCTAAATGAACAATTACCATGAGCAATGATGGAATGTGTTGAATCCTAGTCATAGTGTTTAGAGAAGATAGTATATACTCTATCCAGTTCTTTTAACAATCATCAGCATTTCTGGGAGTAGGAGTAACTACAGACTCTTTTAGGTAATGACTATTCCATGTTCCACAAATTATATGATCATGTGTTGTTACTTCTCATTGTATATACCAGACACACATTTTATATTAGAATTATGTCTGGCATGGCTTTAAGTACCAAACCCTCTAAGAATTCTCTTTGTTTTGCTACAGCAGTTGAGTTCCTTGTTCAATATTATTTGCTAAATCTTTTCTTAGGAACTTTTTAATGAAAGGCATGCTTTTTCAAGCCCATTTGCTACACATTGCTGCACATTTTTTGTAAATGACATGGTTTGCTTGTTTTACAGATCCATTTGTTTAGTTCACTGATACTTGTAAGCTTATATCACCTGCAACCAGTATTTCTGAGCACATGGCACATCTGTTATCCCCTGCCTAGTGCCATTTTCTGCAGTCATAAACTTGAGCTTCTAAATGGTCTGAGTTAAGTATGAGGAAGATGTGGGAAATGTTCTGACTGTGTGCCATGTTATTGTTTTATTTATTTATGTATATATGCATTTATTTATGTTGTTTGTTTGCATGCTTGTGTATTTGTAAACTGTGCCCTCTGATGCCATTACAGCATTATCACAGACTTGGAGAACCTATACTTGAAAACAAGCAAGTTCATGCAATGCTCCTGTAATTTCTGTTATTTTACATCTCTGAATGTTCCTGAATCCTAACACCAGTAACCCTTCAGTGGTAGCACCATACAGCATCCCTTCTAGATGACAGGAAAGACGGTCTTTCAATTGATTTTGCCCTTCCTGATGGTCTTGCATTGAGGACTTGCTGGTCAGATGTCAGTCACTGACTATATACTAAGAAACAAATTCCCTGTATCAATTGTCCAGCAGTGTTTTGTCATCATTTGATACAAAACAACAAAATATTTAAAAGTTAATGATCTTCTCTTTTTACATGTTAGAGAATTCATACTTTTTACTGTTTCCCTCTAGTGCATTTTGATACTGATTTAATGAAGAGTTTATTAATAAGAGGTGCAGAATGAGATTCCCTAAAAATATGAAAATTTACATACCAAAGATTGTGAAATTTATCAAGAGTGTGAATTGCTGCTGCTCACAGCTTATTGAAAATACCACTTATGTTAAAAATAGTACTGATTATACCACATGAGGTGCACAGTACCTCTCTTAATCTGCCCACATGCACTTAAGCATATAAACACATAAGCAGGTAGATATGTGCTGTCTTTCATGAACAAGCTTACAATGAAGTAATTTTTAGAAAAGCTCCATATTATCCTATTTTTATAAGAATGCTGAATGTTCCTTGTATTTCACAATTGACAATTTTCCTCATTTAACACATTAGATATTTAATTCTCATTTAACAATACATTTTCTTTGTCAATCATTCTGAAAGGTATTATCATTTACTTCTTCATTTCCTCCCCTTAAATTATAGTCAGATGCAACCATAATTATGGTTCTTTTATCTTCTTCTTCTTCTTCTTTTGGCTGCTCCCATTAGGAGTCGCCACAGCAGATCAACTGTTTCCATTTCTTCCTGTCCTCTGCATCATGCTCTGTCAAACCAACCACCAGCATGTCCTCTCTCACCACATCCATAAATCTTATCTTAGGCCTTCCTCTTTTCCTGTTACCTAGCAGCTTCATCCTTAGCATCTTTTTCCCAACATACTCTGCATCCCTCCTCAGCACATGTCCAAACCAATGTAATCTTGCCTCTCTGGCTTTGTCTCCAAACCTTCCAACCTGGGCTGACCCTCTAATATACTTATTCCTAATCCTGTCCATCCTCGTCACACCCAGTGAAAATCTTAACATCTTCAACTCTGCCACGTCAAGCTCTGACTCCTGCCTTTTTGTCAATGCAACTGTCTCCAACCCATATAACATAGCTGGTCTCACTACCCTCTTGTAGACCTTCCCTTTCACTCTTACTGGTACTCGTCTGTCACAAATCACTCCTGACACTCTTCTCCACCCACTCCATCCTGCCTGTACTCTCTTCTTCACCTCTCTTCCACACTCACCATTACTCTGAACTGTTGATCCCAAGTACTTAAACTCATTCACCTTCACCACCTCTACTCCCTTCATCCTCACAATTCCAGTATCTTCCCTCTCATTCACACACATATATTCTGTCTTAGTCCTGCTGACCTTTATTCCTGTTCTCTCTAGAGCATATCTCCACCTCTCCAGGGTCTCCTCCACCTGTTCCCTACTCTCACTACAGATCACAATGTCATCTGCAAACATCATTGTCCACGGGGACTCCTGTCTGATCTAGTCTGTCAACCTGTCCATCATCATTGCAAATAAGAAAGGGCTCAGAGCTGATCCTTGATGTAATCCCACCTCCACCTTAAACGCATCCATCACTCCCACCGCAGACATCACCGCTGTCACACTACCCTCGTACATATCCTGTACCACTCTTACATACTTCTCTGACACTCCCGATTTCCTCATACAATACCACAACTCCTCTCTAGGCACCCTGTCATATGCTTTCTCTAAATCCACAAAGACACAATGCAACTCCTTCTGCCCTTCTCTGTACTTCTCCATCAACTCTCTCAGAGCAAACATCGCATCTGTAGTGCTCTTTCCTGGCATGAAACCATACTGCTGATCAATAATCATCACCTTCCTTCTTAACCTAGCTTCCACTGCTCTTTCCCATAACTTCATGCTATGACTGATCAGTTTAATCCTTCTGTAGTTACTACAGCTCTGCATATCACCCTTATTCTCAAAAATTGGTACCAAAACACTTTTTCTCCATTCCTCAGGCATCCTCTCACTTTCCAAGATTTCATTAAACAATCTAGTTAAAAACTCCACTGCCAATTCACCTAAACACCTCCATGCTTCCACAGGTATGTCATCTGGACCAACAGCCTTTCCGTTCTTCATCCTCTTCACAGCTATCCTTACTTCCTCCTTGCTAATCCACTGCACTTCATGATTCACTATCCGCACATCATCCAACCTTCTCTCCCTCTCATTCTCTTCTTTCATCAACCCCTCAAAGTACTCTTTCCATCTGCTCAACACACTCTCCTCACTTGTGAGTACGTTTCCCTCATTATCCTTTGTCACCCTTACCTGCTGCACATCTTTACTAGCTTGGTCCCTCTGTCTAGCCAATCGGTACTGGTCCTTTTCTCCCTCCTTAGGGTCCAACCTTTTATACAACTCTTCATACACCTTATCCTTAGCCTTCGCTACCTCTCTCTTTGCCATGCACCTCATCTCCTTATACTCTTGTCTACTTTCTTCATCTCTTTGACAACCCCACTTCTTCTTTGCCAACCTCTTTCTCTGTATACTCTCCTGTACTTCTTCATTCCACCACCAGGTCTCCTTGCCCTCCTTCCTCTTTCCAGATGTCACACCAAGCACCCTTCTAGCCATCTCTCTTACTAGCTCTGCTGTAGTTACCCAGCTATTCGGTAACTCTTCACTGCCACCCAGTGCCTGTCTTATCTCTTCCCTGAACATCACCTCACAATTACCCTTTTTCAATTTCCACCATTTGATCCTTGGTGCTGCCCTCACACTCATCTTCCTCTTCTTGATCACCAATGTCATCCTACAAACCACCATCCTATGCTGCCTAACTACACTTTCCCCTGCCACCACTTTACAGTCTCCAATCTCCTTCAGATTGGCCCTTCTACATAAGATATAATCCACTTGTGTGCATCTTCCTCCACTCTTGTATGTCACCCTATGCTCCTCCCTCTTGTTAAAATACGTATTTTATCACAGTACATTTATCAATATCCTTCTTCTCCTCCACACATATCCTTTTAAATGATGCCTTGATCATTCTGTTATATGGAGACCTTCTCCTTTTCCTTTTCTACCTCACCATGCTACCTGATAAGGGTCTATATCACATCATCAAAAACCCAAATCATTGTCTCACTATTCAGCAAACATTTGAACAAAACCTCACTCCATCAAACAGCTGTTTAATCAAAGTTTTTCACAGGGAAAAACAATGGTTGGCCCTCATCAGAAATGTGCCCTTTTCCCCACTGTTGTGTGATCTCAGAGATGGTATATTTAAATAGGTGGGATGTGGAGAGGCAGCCCCTCACTTGGGTGGGTTTTACATTTTTTAGAATTTTGTGATGGTGTCTAACTTGGCCAAGTGTTGTTTTCCCTGTGAAAGACTTTGATTAAATGGTCATTTGATAGAGTGAGGTTTCAACAAAGTTTGTTTGCTGAATAGTGATTTTACAATTTGGGATTTTGACAATGTGATATAGACACACCTATTAATTGTCCATGATAGTGTAATACAACTAAATGCTTCCAGATATGCCGTGTTTCTGTGAGAGCCACAGCATTTAAATGGCATTCTTTCATTTATTCATTAGTTCAAATTGCTCATTGCTCACACATACAACATAGATGCCATCTGTCTTTTTTAAATACCATTTCTTTTTTTTTTTTTATCCCATCCATGATTTTGTTCCATCCAGAGTTACTCGTTCGTGTCATATTTTCATTCTTCAAATTTACTTTCTGCTCTTGCCATTAGAGTTTTCTTTTTATAATATTTAGCAAATTACATTCTTGTACTTAATATGGGGTCTATATTACAAATCCAGTAGCTCAAAATAGCGAATACAAGTACATCGACACATAAAAGTCGATGTACAAAAAGAGCAAAATACGTAATCGGCAAAATGAAAACACTGACTGCATTTGCATGGCCAGCAGGGTGATCATGGGGGTGAGGAAATATATCCTTTTCCCCACCGTAGTGCAGTCTTGGAGTTTGTATATATAAGTAGGGGGTATGTGGAGGGTGCAGAGGGGCTTGCCTTTCCTGCAAAAGTTAATTTAATTTTATTTAATTAGTTTGAGCTTACCTGTATGGTGCTGTTGATTTACGAAATATGTTCAACATTTTAATTTTTGCCGATTACGTATTTCACTCTTTTTGTACATTGACCTTTATTTGTCGATGTAGATGTCTTCAGTGTTTACAGCTTTCATGTTTATAATATAGACCCCTTAATAGGTGTATCACAGGAAATTTCATTGCATGCATTTTCCTTTAATTTGGATTTGTTTGTTGTTACCAATCTCACTGTTTCCTTCACTTTAGCATACAAAATACAAAGAGAAACAAAAAAGAATGAAAAAAAAAAAAGAAAAGGAAAAAGCAAATAATCCTCCAGAGACCTTGATCAGGGATTCAGTCCTTTTATTCCTATATTTCAAACTGGATGGACAAGTGCTGCTCAATGAAAAATTTGTCTGAATTGAGGACTGAAACCTTGATCGAGGTATCCAGAGGATTATTTGCTTTCTTTTGTCCCCATTCTTTCTTTTTTCTTTTTCTTTGCAATTTTGTATGCTGAGTGTTTGGTCTTTTATGTTTTGGAGTTAAAATCTAAGTGTTTATAACAATCAACCATTGGTTTTCAAGCAAGGTAAAGGTGGAAAGAGCCAGGAATTATCCACCCACAATTTGGCTTGTTCATCTTGGGCCATTGCTTTCAGGTCCAAGCTGGATTGAACTGTCCCCTAACTTCAGCAGGTGGTCTTTCTGAGTTTCATTAGTAAAGAGTATTACAGCAGAGATGTCACTGTTGACATCATCCATTTAGGAGGTAGACTGTGTAGTTATCAGCTAATATAAGTTAATATATTGGTTTGCTCATTAGAAGAATGTTCAGTATCTAAGATTTTGGTCTCATGTTAATAACCTGTTTGAAAATATACCATACATACATGAAAAGGGTACTGTCACTGTATAGACATTGATTATTCTTCCTTGGAAATATTTTGAATATGTGCATATGAGACAATATGTTGGTTAACTCTCAGTTGCTGTTGGTGTAATTGGACTAGTAGGCAATGGGCAGAAACCTTGATGGATGAAACCCTGGGCATCTCTATAGCTGTTAGTGCAAATGTATTTGGTTGTGACAGGTATTAGCCATTACATAAACCTATAGTGCACATTTACCATTGTTATAAAGCCATTCATACCAATAGGTGCCATTCTGGTATAGATTTAGTCTCTGTATCCGCTATACCTCACATGGCAGGATAATCAACCAATGCAGATAACCTATTCAAAATGAAAATAGAAAACAAGGAGCCAAGCACTGTCTCAAAATGGCTACCTCACAAAACTCAAAAAAGGTGTTTATTTATACACAAGTATTTATTGTTCTCAAGTTAAACATCAGCATGAAATCCATAAAAGCCTCAACCAAACTGATGCCTGTACTAGATAAATGTGGAAATTCTTTCACTGCTTCGATAAACCACTGCATATCTAAATCATGGGGTATAACAGTTTAAGCATTTGTATGTCAACGGTGAAATATTTGTAATCATCCAAAATGTGGGATCTAGCCACTGCTTTGAGAAAGCGCCACGAGTCTATATCCATACAAGATTGTAACACTAAGGTGTGTTTAACTGATTGATCTATAACTACTTCTAAAGACTCAGTAATAGAACATTTTTCCAAAACAGTTGGCATAAATGGATGATCATTCAAATTAGAGAGAAATGTAGGAATAGCAAAGGTTACAGGTACAACTGGTATCTCAATGTTTAAAAAATAAAACAATTGTACTGAAATAACCTGCTGTAACAATAAATCTTGTATTACAGCCTTAATATGTGCATAGAGTATATGGATCTCATTAACAGATACACTGTTGTAAACCTACTGTCACTTAACACTGAAAGCATTTTTGAGGAATAATCAAAACTATCCATTAAGACTATACTACATCCTTTATCAGGTCTCATAAATCTATATTTTCTATACGTTGATAAACTTTTTAATACAGTCATTCCATGAATGGAAGCATAGTAATCCCTTTTCTTGTTAAACCTGAAATAGATTCTGATGTTATATTCACAAGTTATTTCAAAAGTCTGTATAGGTTCATAGGTAGGTAATAAGTTATCGGCCCAAGGGCCTAGGTAAGCCTACCCAACAAGGTGCCCTGGCTTATGCCACCCAAGACAGTTGTTTTCCTGTGCCCCTGTTGAGCAGAGCCATAGAAGGGATACCCGGGGTGCATTTCCTATTTCCCATCCACTCATCAAGACTTTTCTTGAAGAGTGCTAATGAGGAACTTTGTTTGACATGGATGAGTAGTTTGTTCCAGAGTATGGGAATTCTCTGGAACAGGAATCTATCCCTCCAGCATGTCTTGTTTATTGTGGTGACAAGGTTTAGGTCCCTAGAGCATGTAGGGATTGGGATTTCTTTAGGTGTCACCTGTCCAACAGCTCCCAGTTTGACAAAGCTTTATATGTTAGGCAGAGATCACCTTGGAGTAGGTGATATGCTACGGAGTAAAGCTGGAGTTTTTTGAGATGGTCAGTATAGGGCATCTGTTTGAGGCCAGTAATCCTCTTTGTGAAGTACTTCTGTGACCTTTCCAGCTGCTGCAGATGTCTTGTGAGGTACATTCCCAAAGGGGTATTATACTCTATAATTGGTCTAATAAGTTTCGAGTAGAGGGGAACAGTGACCTCTTTTTTCCTGGATGCAAACCTTTTTGTGATGAGGTGTGCCACATAGAAGGATTTCCAGACTACTGTGGTGATGTGATTATCAAAGGAGAGACTACTGTCCACCTGGGTCCCAAAGTCTCTTATCACATATTCGGTGTTACGTAGACTGCCACCTATGTGGTAGTTCATGGTTACAGAGTTTTTACCAAAGGGGATGACAATGCACTTTTTGGCATTGAGCTTGAGGTCATGTCTCTGACACCAGGCATCTGTCTCAGCGAGGCCCTTCTGTAGGATGTCCACATCATTTGGGGACTCGACTATGGCATACAAATAGTCCTGGATACAGCAGATCTGTATCTCAACTAGATTAGTTACAGGAAGGGGGGGGGGATAATTGCAAATGCGGGCTTTTAAATCAGAAAGTTAAGAGAGATGGAAAAACTGTCCAAATGGCCAATAACTACAATTTCTGGGCCAGAAACCACTCCTTATGTGGTAGATAGGTTACCTAGTGCTTACCACTCCCACTGATAAGCTAGCAGGCTTCCCTCCAACACAGACAGGCGTTGGAGGCTCAGAAACCTGAAAACAGTCCTGGATATAGCAAATCTGTATCAGGACTAGACTAGTTACTGGAAAGGTAGGAGACAAGTGTACATTTTTATTACAGTTATGCAGAACACAGGGAGATTTAGCAAAGTTTTTTTTTTTTTTGTAAAGGAAAGGGGGAGAGGAGAAGCATACGATAATTCAAGGTTAGGAAACTAAGTGGGTTAGCCTTCTCAAATGTTCTCCTGTATTAGGTAGAATGAGCTAATGACACTAGACTGGGATCAAATTTACAGTAGGGGCGGGCAACTGCAAAGCCACAAAGTATAACAGCAAGACACCAACAGGGAGGGAGGGTGGAGAACAATACTAAAGCTACCACTCTAAACTCTTTTAGACAGTAAACAACACAACAATGTTTATCGTAGCAGAAGAACAGCAATGAGCCACAAAATTAAAGTTTTGAACAGATAAAGGAGCACGGAGACTCTACAGAATGCTTTTAACTGCAAACAAATCAGTTATATGATACACTCCTTGGCAGGAAATCAGAACAAACAAATAGATGCTTAATAAGTAGAGAAAATTTTCATTAATACCTTTCACACAGTGAAACTAGCTAAAAAGCTTTGAAAACAGTGTGACAGTAAACACCTTATTTATCAGGCCCTGTAAGGCAGACAATTTTAGTTTAACTGTGCAGATTAGTTAATAGCAAAACAATACAGTAAATATTATGCAGCAGGCAATAAAAAGTGCTATATATAATTTGATGGAGCAGTACTCTGAAACAGTTTGACCTTATAAAACCAGTTTTAAATGTAAAATAATTGTTCTTGGCTGATAAAAGACACTTCAAGATTTATTTTAGTGGTAACAACTTTAAATGAACAAGTGTAGAAGTTAAATCTAGTCTAGCTCTTGGAGAAATGAGAAGCCTCTTTTAAACAATGAAAAATGTACCTGTTCAACTTGAAAATCAGAGAAATTGTATATGGGAAAATCATCATTAGTAAAGACACTCAACCTGTACTGAAATTTGTTTGTGCTTTCTATTGCTCTTGAACTTGCACTCTCCTGTGAATGGAGGGCTTGTTAAAGGTAGGTAGAGAGTCATCAGTTCATCTGATGACCATTTGGATCACCTTGGTGGGGGCTAGTCTAAAAAATCATCAGGACTGGGATTATTTGAAGCACTAGTATGTTGGTGTTCATATTCATTTGTTGAATCTCTTTAGAGACTACTTTTGTGGTACCCTTGTTAAATGATTGAATATAGGGTATGTCCAGCTATTGTCATATTCTTCCTTGTCTCTCAGCAGTTTTTTTTATTTGAGTTCATGTATGTTTTTACAAACAGAATCAAATTTTTCAAAAATATTGTCATATTTAACTTTGTAACTACTGAACAACATGTCTTTGGTAATAGTGTTATTGAAATTATTGATCTCTTGTATAAGT
The DNA here is from genome assembly GCF_019279795.1 of Protopterus annectens. Classification (NCBI taxonomy): domain Eukaryota; kingdom Metazoa; phylum Chordata; order Ceratodontiformes; family Protopteridae; genus Protopterus; species Protopterus annectens. Next base: position 1,658,531,041 of record NC_056743.1, read on the forward strand.
TCAACCATTTTGTCAGTGTTGTGTCTGATTAACAATGTCATAATTTGCCTTCCTTTATGATCAACAGATCAAGTAAATCCTGATGCAACCTCAATTAGGAATCAATGCCATTGGGAAAGTTCCATATTCTGAGACGTTTAGGTACTATTTTATTGAAAATCCATTCCTGAAAAAAAACATTGTCTGAAACAAATGATTTATATTTGACTAGTTTAGTTTCTAAAAGGGTTAACTGCTTAGTTAGTGACACATTGTAGTTAACTGTATTACCTTTTTAGTAGGCGGGTAAAAAGTCCAACCTTTAACTGTTAGTACTACATATGTATCCCAGACTGAAATGAAATTGCAAATGGCCACGTTTGATAACCACACTACCCCAGTAAAAAATAAATAAATAAATAAAGTACTTAATCATATAAGATAATTACTCACTTTGTTATGGATTGTATCACAGAGTAGTCCATTTGTCCATTTTAACTAACTGATTGCTCTGCAATGTTATAACTGTGTAGAATTTTGGCATGAAATATTCAAGGTATTCCTGAATAATTCTTTGGTTCTTCATAGCCTTCTTTCTGGCATGTCAGTACTGTCAAAATTCTGAGATTTAGGGTCAGAAATCACTGATTACCTTGGTTGCTTTTATACTAAGCTAGATATAAAAAAATACCCATTAACATCTCTTTCACTGACGTGTTGCAGGGAAAACAATGACTACCCTCTTCTCAGATAAACAAGTGCATAAATATATTTATAATAATAAATAAATTGATAAATGCCAGCCGCAAAAGCTTACAGGTTAATCAATTAACTTTACTTAAGTGATAAAGAAAACAGTGGAAATGTAGAGTAAAATATGTATCTTTGGCACACATAGAGAAATAAAATCCAAAAAAATAGACAGGGTGCATACAGAAAAAAATGCAATCCAGGCATTTAAGTTCCCTGTTTAAAGTATACTACAGAAATCATAGCCCTAATTTTAAATTAAACATTAGTACTTACAGCTAATTCCATTCAAGTAAGACAGCATTAGCATCTAACATCTTTTAGAATCATTTCATAGCATACGCAGCTATACACATATTTTCCCCAGGCCCAACATCCATAACATTATCATCCTTTGATGAAAAAAAAATAGCACAGCCAGTTATTTTACTTGTCATAACAATCATTGGAGGATTGTCAATGCACATCAGTGTCAACATCCTTCCCTCTGTCCCCACTCTGGTGCCTTAATGATATGCCTACATTAAGTGTGTCAGACATTATAACAATCACATCCCAGCAGAAAGACATCTCCTTGTATATCTAATTTTTCTTACTTTAACAAGAGGGACAGCAAAGTTGGAGATCCTACACACTTCAAAAGTAGTTGTCTATTTTTTGATATGACATGGAAACAGACAGACGCGCACACACACACACACACACACACACACACACACACACACACACACACACACACACACACACACACACACACACAAATACAGGTCTACTTCTAAATTTCAGACTTTCAAAATGTCGACTTTCTTATGATTGATACCATTAGACAAAGTTTTGAAACTTTAAACCACTTAAATGGAGATCCCATTACATTGCAGAATGGTGTAGTCACTGATTTCCTTGCTATAGTAAGATCTCGGAGTTGGTATATTTAATTAGCCAGGGGTGTGGGGGGTACAGGGGTGCTTGGCCCCTGCAAAAATATAAATAAAAAGCTTTTTTTTAATTTTTTTATTTAAATGTTAGTTTCAAAACTTCAGTCTTATGCTTTGACTATAAGAAAGTCATCATTTTGGAACTTTAAAATTTAGAAGTAGACCGATATGTCTATCTCTCTCTCTCTCTCTATATATATATATATATATATATATATATATATATATATATATATATATATATATATATATATATATATATATATATATATATATGTGTGTGTGTGTGTGTGTGTGTATATATATATATATATATATATATATATATATATATATATGTGTGTGTGTGTGTGTGTGTGTGTGTGCGTGCGCGCGTGTGTGTGTATGTGTGTGTTTAACCATTTAATTTAGCATGACATTCCTGTATGAACAAATCAAGTAAATCCTGATGCAACCAGATGCAACATCTGGCTTCATGGTTCCTTTTATTTTAACATGACATTGTCTTTTGCTTCATGGTTACATCTCAGTTTCTTTTGGTAGAAATGCACTATAAGGCACTGGGCTCAGAATGAGATGGGAAGATAATGAGATTGTGAATCAGTGCATAGAACCCTGTTTTTCCGGTAGCAGTTTAAAGCTTATTGGGATGCAACAGATAACAGAAATAATCACACACCTACTATAAACTATTAAAGGTGGTCACACCTTGCACAAATAAGTGCCAGTGATATGGTTTGGGGCTCCATAACCCCTTTGCTTACATTATTATATGGAAGGGGTTAAATTCAAGTTCCATCCATCTGTCACATTATAGCAGTGTGAGCTTTAAGGCTTATATTACTTTTTTGGAGAATTTCACAACTATTTTCAAAATATGTAACATGCTGTAGTCTGGCAGTTAGCATAGTTGTTAAGGCTGTGAGATACAGCTCTGAAATATAGAGCGAGCAGCGAGCTGTAAAGCGATCATGTACACATTGTGTAGCACTTGTCCTGTACTCCACAACCAACTGGAATACAGTAGCATAAACTACACTAGAAAGAAAGAATATTAGGGACTGCTGCTGCTCTTCTGCATTTATATGTATGACAAGTTCAAGTCTATTCTACTGCTGCTGCTGATAGACCTCAGATAAGGAGGTGAAAGGTATTCAGACTCCATTTAACTTTTCAAGGTCTGCATGAATGGAAATAGCAGAGCACTATAGGATGCAACCTCTGTTGTCCTCAGCTGAGACCAAGAGCAATCTGAAGGGAATAGTACCTGTGGAGACCAAGGTATATGTAGCACTTAGAAGTTTGGCTACAGGAACCTTTCAGAGACTCAAATGTGACATTATGGGGTTGTTACAAGAATCTGCATCCAGGATTCTACACCAGTTCTTGAATTCTATAATAAGCAAGCCAGTTACTATATATATTTTCCCCGTAACCCCCAAGGACAGCACTAGAGCTATGCAGGAGTTCTACCTCATAGCACACTTCCCTGAAGTCATGCATCTGATACACTGCATCCATAAAGAAATCAAATCACCCCTCAAGGAACAGGGAAGGGTCTACATCAACAGAAAGGGGTTCTACTCCATTAACTGTTAGGTTATGTGTAATGCTAGGGGAATCATCCTGATTGTGTGTGCTGGCAATCCCGGAAGTTACCACGTCTTCTCTATCTGGCACACCTCACAGCTCTACCAGAGGTTTTCCAGGGGTGTTGTTCCACAAGGCCATTTACAGGAGGATGCAGAGTATGCATTGGAACCATGGATGATGACAGCCATCAGAAATGCACACCCCCCACAAAGGAATGCTATAATGAGGCACACGCTTAAGCAACAACCATCACAGAGAAGGTGTCTGGGTTGCTGAAGTCACAGTTTCAGTGTCTAGATACATCAGAGGTGGAGCCCTGCAGTACGATCCAAGTAATGACACCAATATTTGTGCTTCTTCACAGAAATATTTCCATCAAAGAAATAGCAGTCACAGTCTTCTCTGTCTCCAGTCTCCTCACCTTCAAGTTCCAAATAGTTACTTTTTTCTAGTGTAGATTCAGCCCTCTGAGCACTCTGAGGATACAAATGAAGTGTGAATTCATTAGAATTGATGAATACCAAACGTTTGACTTCAGGTAGTTGATGTAAACATAGTGTAGCCTCTACAATATTATTAGGTGCTAATGGCTTGTAACTGTGAATGATTTTGTAATTTACGGACACCTTTCCCTGAAGTGGGTGTGTCAATGAGTGATATACTTAAAACTGTGGAACTAACTGCAGTGAACTTTTACGCAAAGCCAAATGTCCCAATGTATATTTCTTTGGCATAATGGCACAGTTTCCTGCTTTCACTGAAAACTGTTGTTCACTGTCATGTATTGTATCACATCTTTAAAGAAAAATTAGAAGATATGCACTAGAAAGAGCTTGTCTGATAGTAAAGCAGAAATAAGGGAAGAATTCCAGGAAGACAAAGAGAAGACAGAGCTGCAGTTTTGCAAACATATTCATAAATATTGTATGATCACTCATTCCATTAAATATGTTATCTATACTTGTACAATGAACTGTGAAAACTCCAACTGTATGAACTGTTTAATAGTGGATATAATATGTGAATTGCTTGTATCCACATTATTTGACTGCTGTTGCAAAGCTGCATCTGTGGCAAAGAGAGCTAACCTACTACAACTATATTGTGTAAGTGCAATAGTGTGATGGTTCAAATCCAGAGCTTTCCTATTGTTTAACTTTTGTTTCTCTTTTTTTATATATTGTTTCCTTTACCATGTGCATAATACATAGCATAGTGCAATCATAGTTCACTGCTTAAAGAAAAAGTGAACATTTTAATTTGGTGCACCTTCCTCTGTGCAAACAGGCATAGCAGTGATGCATAGCCATTAGCCCTCTGGACAGTACTGAGTAGAGAAAGTACATCCCTTACCTAGTTTTCCTTGTGGCACCAGATATAAGTGCCCTGAGTTCATGGTCAAAATACAAGTAAGCCAGTATTCAAATGCAGCAATCTCTATCTTTTAGTATGGGTGTCACACTGCCATTGCTCCAAAAACATTGAATAAAGGTAATACAACATACCAATAGTTATGTATAGTAGGTTAGCTGACATAAAGATATCATTATTGCCTGCATACATGCACTTTTGTTGGTATTATAGCTCATTAATGACTGACATATGAACCCCATTTATGTGTGCAACTGGTTTAGCATGACAATGATGATTATGTATTAAAAATGCAGTTGCATATCTCTGTTGTTCAAAGTGGTTCACTGACAATCATCTAAACATCTCCCATAACCCAATTATAACTGTAAAATAGAATGTATTGTGAGGTGTATATCATAACTCCAAACTCTGTTACTAAAATAGTACATGTCTATCAATTTTCAATATATCGTCAGACATTATTGCTACATCACAACTGAGAATGCATTAGCCAGGACCTTTTAATGTTACACACATAAAGGCTTAATTGAAGTATAGCACAAGTCACTTTTTAAGCCACATATCTTTAATGACCATGGTTGACAAATACTTATTCATTGCCAATGAGGAATAATTACTTTTGTGGAAATGTATGCATTCTTTTTTACTTACGTTTGAATCCCATCTTGCACAAATTACTTCTAACAGTGTGTAAGTCCCAACAAAATATGTAGCAAGTCATCCCACTCACCCCTCCAAAGTCAAGCCTTAAAAGCCAAGCCTTTGAGAATTTCAGTGTTGAGCACTGGACAAAGTGTGACCAGGCATAACATCACATATGTCAAAAATCACTGCCAAGTTTCACATCATCCTTGCTATTTCATAAACTCCCTTTCTCTTTGTTTGGGAATGTTTCTCTTTGATTACCATCATCCAAATATTGTTGGAACACTTTTGTGCATCTGTGCATTGGTCTTAAAACTGGTGATCATAAGTTGGCACCAAAGCATTGTCACTGTTGTTGGAGGACTTCCTCAGACATGGCAGGTGATGGGAATGATGGTGCCAAATTCAGGATGGGGGGGTGGGGTGTGCAGGAGTAAACAAATCTTTGTTGAACTCCTTGTCAAGCCCTACAGCTAGAAACTACTGCAGGGGGACTATACTTGGTCTCTGTACAAGGCTGAGGCTTTTGAATTGCAGTGATATTGGCTGTAATGTCATGCTGCTAATGTACTCTGTAATATCTTTGAAAGCATCTGTGGAATATGTGCATGTTTCAAGGATTACTTGTAATAATTCACAATCATTTTTGGGAGTGTGAAAGCTCCATAGTTAATATAATAATAAATGGCTATTTATTATAATAAAGAATGCATGTGACATATCCCTGTTCTAATCATCTCTTTACTTTTTGTCTTTTTGTCTCACCCCACCCCTTATCTCCTTATCTCTTGGGTGGGGGGGGTTACCTAGAATCACACTGTTCTGATGTCATACCTTTCTGCCAACAAAGCAAATGCCTTTTAGCACATGGAGGTGGATCAACCCCTCTGGCTTTGCCTGCAACCTTTCACGAGCTGCCATACCAACACCCACCACCTCTGGGAAACAACCTGGTAGTACTGCCTCCACAACCTCTGCCCCACGTGTTTCATCTTTGTCATGTACAGCACCCTGGCTGGTGATGTATTGGTAGCCTCCATGATTACTTGATGTGACAGTGATTATGTCACCCAATAGGAGCTGCCAGGAATGGTGCACAGTCTGAGAGAGACTGACCTTGGTGCCGCATCAGCCAAGTGAAGGGGGTGTTCCTAAAATTGAAAAGATTCCCACATTAAGCAGTCTCACAGGGCAACTGAAGAAGGGGACAGTTATTGCAGTTTTGATGGTGAGGACTAGATTCTCACTGTTCCCACAATTGATGGGAATGTGCCTCCGATGCACCCTAACTATTTCCAATCATTGTGACCCCCAACCTGTTTTGCATGCATCACCATTCCTGTGACTGTCTTGCATGTTCTGTTTGTCTGCACTTGCTTTCTTACCTACCCTACCTACCTGACCCTCACATTCCATGGCCTTTTTTCTACCATTCCTCTCTTTTTGAAATAATGGTGAGCAAGTGGATAGCTTTAGTTCTCTCCCAATGCCCTCCTGCAAATGCCTGTATTGCTTCCACTTTGTTCCTCCCTCTGCTTGCCTCCCAATTTCACCACTTTCCTGTTAACCTCGTTTTCACACGTTTAATCTGATAAAAAAAATAGAATCACACAACAACACATGGCCAAAAATGGCCCCTAAAATAGCCTTCACTTTTTGTCTGCTGCATTTGCACAGGGTTTGGCATCAATCACCAATGCCAAGCAGTAGTGAATGGCTGTTAATGTCCTATGGCAAAACCAGGAGAGTTTTTGCCATCGGGTGCAGTAGTCCAGTTATCTCCATACAAAACTGTTTAAACTCTCTGTGCTAGAGGAACACAAAGTTAAAGCAAAGTAAAGGCACTACTCTGACAATTCTTAAATTGCTGGATATTACACAGTGCCCCTCCTATGTGGAGTATTGACATAAACCACCTGACCAATGATTGTTTTTGCCCATACCATCAAGAGTTCAATTCCAGATGCATCTCACATAATTTCTTAGTGTGATGTTATATGTCTATGATATGTTTAATCACCCACATCTTAACATTTGCTACAGTTGTGAGTTCTTATGGAGTTATATTGAATAATGGTCTAAAAAAAAGTATTTGAAGTGACATCTATCCCTACAACTATCAGATATTTATCCAACCTTGTTCTTGTTATAAGCCTGATGTCCCTCTCCTAACTGTTCTTTACCCCTATATCAGTCACTTCATGCTACAGGGCATGGCAAGTCAATAATGACAACAGACCCAAAAAGATGTCCATGAATGTTTACACCAAACATTGTTATATGCATGTGCCCATCTCTCTTTGTATTCACCCCTTCACTCCAACCTCTCTTTACATGTGCGTTTCTATTAGGCTGATGAATGCAAAGGCCATCTCATCATTTCTGCATACTGTCATGACTCTGCTAATGGATAATACCAACTTGTTACCTTGATTCAATAGGTTATCATTGCTTCTGTGGTGTGCAATGTTTCAAAATCTGCTGTAGGATTCCCTTTGTGTCATGTTCAGGTAATGATAAGATGTATAAACGTATTTTTGCACCTTTTTATGGCTTATATGCCAGCAGTAAGGGATGCTCTCAAGGACTGTTTTCAGACTCCTCTTTCCTGTGTATCTGTTACCTATCCAGCTGTCTGCCCCTTCTCCTACATAACTATGATATGTCTGCCTATCAAGTAAACCATAAGGTGGGCCACAACTGGTATTACTGTCAAAAATCAATTCCCACATGGCACCATTATATTTCAGATCTCCCACATTTTTTCAAACAGATGTATATGGATGTATTAATTATTGTCACTCTACAGTATATGTCCTCTATCCTTATCTCATACAATTCATGCTGCAGAGCAGGACATATTCTGACTGAGAAGACATTGTACCAACACACCATTAGGATCTTTGTGAATACACCAGGTCAGTACATGCTACATCCCAGAGCCTGATCATGGTCATATGGGGCCCTAGGCAGGAAAATAGACTGGGAGCCCCTCACAGCATCCCCTCCTGCAGCAACACCCTACCCCACAGCAGCCCCCTCCCCAGTCATTCCAGTGTTCTATTACTTGACTATTTCTTCCCAGTTACCATAAACACTGTTCAAACCTATCAGTGTGCATACTGTTATCTTATTTACTTCTACAGTGATTACAGATATATAAATAAAATAACACAAATGTTGAGAGCCGTTTGCTAAGCAAACAAAGCAGTCTTACAGTGAAAACAGACTTAGCATGAGCAGTAAACTTCTCTGCCATTGAAACTCACATTCATTGAAATTGTATTAAAACCCACATTCAAATAAAATGCATCTGGCCAGTGGAGAATTAAGTTAACCTTTGGGCTGTTTTCAAACCATAGCTTCCTTGCACACATTTTTAGGGGCATGCATACATGCATGCATGTGTTCTTTAATTCAACTTCCTGATTGTATTAAATGATACCCCTTGTATAATACAGCATCACTTGTTTGAGTGTGTTCTAAATTTGTTGTTTTCAACATTTTTCAAGTAAGCAATGAAACAAAATGTATGACCAAATAATGACAAACCTGCCCATTTCAGAACATTTTTACCATAAAACACTGCTCAGACTTCTGTCATTATAATTCACCAGTATCAGTCAATAAATGCAAACTCTGCAGAAGTGAAAGCCATCCAAATAATTCCACATTAAAGAGATCTGTAAGTAATAATGAGGCTGCTACTGGCAAACAACTTTACATTTCAGAATTTCACCTACAAATTCAATGCCTGCTGCCCTTGAAGAATTAATTGCCTATGTTACATTAAAAAAATGGTATGCTGGAAATATTGCAATAGGGAATGACTGAGAAACCAACAAGTTCATAGTTACTAGGCATGTCATACAAAGGAGAACACAGTTAAGAATTCAGAACCACTACCCCCCTTATAATGCACCAAATAATCGGTAATCAAAAGGGCACTGCAATATCAGCTCTCTATCTACATGGTGTGGGAGTAGAATCAACAGCCTTCTGCACCAAAGGCAATTATGCTACTAACACTGCTTTCAAATTCTACACACAAACAGTGACTACCATTTGTTAAGCAAAACTGTTAGTTTTACATTGAAAACAGACTTAGCCTGAGCAAAAGTAAACCTCTTTTCCCTTGAAACTCACAATTCCATGAAAATGCACTGAAACTCATAGTCCCTTGAAAATACACTGAAACTCAGAATTTCCTGAAAATGAACTGAAACTCAAACTCACAATTCCATCAGCATCTGGTAGTTGGTGTAAAAGATTCAGGCTCTTGTTTCCTGAAACCAAGTTACAGGGTCAAACCTGATCAAATTAACTGACTAACCTGCCTCTCCCCAACTTGGGAAATATATAACATACCTCCATACCTTTTTTGTTTTTATTATTTTGTATTTATTTTATTTCACGTTT